>NC_135497.1:221470473-221510239 GCF_052857255.1 Amblyomma americanum | reverse complement strand
AAGGAGTAAAGTCACTGCGCCTAAAGGAATACATTAGACACCTCTCGAAGGTGAGCACCTCTGTTTCAAACACACTGTTCGGCAAATTGGTTCAGCGATTATTCGCATGAGGCGCAAGAACTATACGGCACATGTGCTTCGCGTTTCGTGTTTTGCGCTGCGACGAACGCCCCCTCCTCCCCCCTCTTCCCTCTCCCTCTCTCTCTCTCTTTACTCTTCAGAGGCGTTTGGGTTCCCTTTCCATTCACTACTATGTTCACATGACCTTCAAGCATGGCGGCGAATTATAGCTCCCCCCTGTGCCTTCCGCTGCTTCTTGCGTAAGCAGCGCACGTCTTAAGACACACTGACCTCTTACTACTCAGTACTTCAGAGGCAGCATACAAACTCACAAGCCAAGAAGTTAGGCCCAATGAGGGGAAAAATAAAAACGGACGAAACCTCCGTGGTCGGCGCCTGGCCAGTCACCAGGGTAACGTCACGGACCGACGGTACTGGAAGTAAGGATTCTTCCGTTTCGTAAATTTTCCACCCCCGCTATTCCGCTAACCGCATTTCCCACTTCTACTTCCCCACCGTCGAAATGGCGCGTCCACAGCGCCCGCCTACGGCGGTAATCGCCGTGTGCTCCCGCATACGGAATTGCGCAGTAACGGCCAACGCAGCTGTAAGCAGCGCCCTTGAATAGTAAGTTATCTTGAGTTACCGCGACGGCTGCCCCTCACCCTCCGGGCAATAAATGCGCATAAAATTCCCTTCCCCTTTCTCCGCGGGGACGTGGCGGGAGGAGATCAACCTTACGCGCCCCGCATGCGCCAGTCAAGTTCGCTACAACGGGAGCACCGTCGAGTGGCAGGGCGTGTTGGACGAGGCCGCGCGTTTCCACCGACGACGCGATCTCGCGTTTCGAGCGGCCCTCGAGTGACAAGCGCGCGGGCTTCGTGCGGGGAAACCCAAGACTCTCGCGTCATTGTTCCCTCCGGCGCTTCGTCGAAAGTTTCATCAAGCGCCATTCATTTGGGTGGCTTAATCCTGCCAGCTTCCTCGTTTCCCAAGAGAGCGCAAAATTAATGAAGCGAGCAACACCTGGCCGCACCCTTCTACAGGTCGCAAAGAGGCTTTTTCGCTGCACGGGCCGCCGGTTGAGAACAGTTCGAGCCCCCTCCACCTCCCCACCGAGAGCCCCATTCTTCCCGGGATGATGGCGGCGCTTAATCCCCGGCTTAATGAAGTCTAGCAAAGCGCGCGCCAAAGAAGCTTGTTGCTTCCCGCACCGGCTCCCGTATACGCAATCGAAACGTATACACACGAAGAGAGGAGGCCCGCGAACGTCGGCGCTGCCTGGGATTGCCGAGGCACGCGGCTCGGCTTTCCGGCGCCCATCCCCGGTTTGGCTTTAGCCGCCGGTGCCCATTCATCAAGATTTTATTTAGGCGCACACAAAAAGGCAACGCCGTCAAAGCGTGGAATAACGCCACGAGGCGCCCCCGGGCGGCTGTCGAGGGCGCTCTCCCTTTCGCGGGAATTAGCGGCGCTGAAGAAGCTATAGAGCAGGAAACATGGCGTGCCGGAAATTTTAGCGCGGGAATTTTCGCAACAACTTTATTTTTCCACGCGGCAATTTCCTTTGTCACTCTCTTTTTCGCGAAAAAAAAAAGGGTGGAATTATACTGCAAAAATGTCCAATGATTCACCGTGATCACAGTGTGCAAGCGAAAATGTCTACTGGCTGATAGCAGCACACACCCGCTATATTATACGCAGAACAACGACGATCAACAAGCCAACATACTCGCGCAGTTTACTTCGAGTATAGCTTTATTATTAGTAGTTCGTCATTTTTCTACCTGTCAAGCTGCGCAGGGTATAAGTGCTATACCTCAGGTGTGTTCGGTCCCCTTTTCGGAGCCCCGTCTTAACAGCTCGCTTGCTTTCTTAAACAGTAAGGGTGCTGCCTGCTAGACAGGAGAAGTTGTAGAACACGGCAGCGCTTCAATCGCCATCTGTAACGGTGCAATTCTTTTTCCTAACTGTACTAACAGCTCGCCAGGTAATTGCCATTGTTTTGAGAGAAATACGTCATCGCTAGACGCGCTCCTTGTTTAGGGGAGCTAGTACCGGAAGTAGAACCCTGCACTTCCTATGCCGGAGGTGGATGCTCTACCACTGGGCTACCGCTGCTGTCCAACAGATGACTGAACTATGGGCGTAAAAGCTTCGTCAGTGGACTCATCGCACTGCTGGCGTATTTTCCAAGTGCTTTACCATTCAAAGAGTCCAACACCATGCTTTGATCCCGCTTGTACGTATTATAAATAGCAACGAAACCCAGCTGGCGGCAGGATTACAGCACAGGACTTCCCGCGTACGAGGTATACACCGTGTCACTAGGCCAGCCCTAGTGACCGCTGCTGCTTCAAATGACGAAACTCGTATGCGGCGACCAATGCATCTTTCCCACGCCGCCGCACTCGGCAACGCCAGAGGCGTGAACTCACGGAAAAACTCGCGTTATTCGGACCGAATCACCGAAGTGTGATACAGCGTCCGCGGATACAGTTTCATCGTCGGCAGGCAGCAACGGAGTCATCACAATGAGAATGTCTTCGTGGAAAGAGCAGTGCACTCGGGAGCTCTCTCGTTTTATTTTCGTTCCTCTATCGGCTCCGCTACCGGTCGCCTTCTCGCTCCGACTGTGGCGCTGATCGAACTCACCGACAGCGCGGAAGAGCCCCAATACGTCATGAAATGACGTGCTTGCTCCTGCGCTGAACGAGGCACCGTAGTTTAAACTCTTAAGATACACTGCACCCAGCATATCCAATTTTCTCGGCATCACTGTCACCTCTCCCTGCATGAATGATTATAAAATGCTGGGAGAACTTCCTGGCCCTACATTTGTAGTTTTCTCTGTAAGATTTCGCGCTTATCTCAACTGGTAGGCCCACATATCTGGAGCGTACAGTGGGCGAAACGCGGCCCGCATTTGCATTCTTGTTTGGGGCTTTGAAGAGATTTTCTTGTTGGTCGAATAAACGTAGCCACCGGCTTAATTTCCTCACCTTTGTCTTCGTTGGCGTTCTTATGCCGGTTTAGTTTAAAGATGCCGGTCCACTTCACACCTTTAAAATAGTATATTCTCGAAAGCTGCCGCTGCCTGGCCTACATGCCCATCGAGGCTCGTTCACCTGTGTGAGTGACCACCCTTTTCTCATCACTCATTCACCGTTCTACAGGAACGAAAACAGGTCTCCCTGGAATCTCTGCCACAAGCTCCGTTGACGAAGCATTCTTCAAGTCTATCCGCCTCAGCGAGCGGTGTCCTTTTGAAAGTTGGCTGAGTGCTTACTAACTGCAAGCTGAAAGCGAGTTCAGTGCTAACACAAGTGACCCTTAAATTACAAGCGGCTCAACACACCTCAGTGCGGATGGCAACATCACAGCATGGGTAACCTGGCGACTTTCATGCAAAAGAAAGGCTTTATTGCCTCGCAAGATAAACATGTGTTTACAGTTCACTCGACGCTTTCTGTACACAGACGGTATTGCAGAACCGTCGAACTTCGAAACTTGGCAAATTCTCAGCACTACCTTTCACTTTAGGACGCGAGCCCTAAACGTATCGCATCGAAACGCCTTCAATGATAAAAAAAAGTCTGCTCGATAAGCTGGTCCGCCAAGGAGGCCTTAATTTGAAACTGATCTGAGAGACTTATTGTGCGATCGCTTAAGATGTGGTCAGCTCTGGCACTGAGCCATAGATAGCTCTGCCCAAAGGTGGTACGTTGCAACAAAAAGTAAAATGTGGGGAAAAAAGGAAATATATATGATGAAGGAGGAACCGCAATCAAGATGATTAGCGTAGCGTCATTGTGGTCGAGGTCAAGGGACAGCACACTGCGAAGCCCTACTCATTGGGCCTCCCAAAGTGCTGCACCTTTCCGACTGTCTCCCCTGCCTCATCGCAGTACAAGACCATTTTCCAAAGTGATTGCTGTGCGCATGCGCGCCGAAATGGACAGCACTGTTTCCTCATAAGATTCTTGTCCGTTAATTCTTTTTCTTCACTTGGCCTCCCGCGCCGCTTCCTAGCACATTAGTTCTTTTTGTGCAATGTGCAGCAGTGAATGGCGTTTCGCGACAAACTGCGGGAGATTAAGACACGCGCAGTGTGAACGTTGTCGACGAATGCGGATGTGTGGTCAATTCCCCTTGTGGGTATGTGCCATATTTGCCAGGGTACAACAATAAGGACCACATCTATGCGGATGTGTGGTCAATTCCCCTTGTGGGTATGTGCCATATTTGCTAGGGTACAACAATAAGGGCCACATCTATGGAATAGATCTCACTATGTGTGCAAAAGCCCGGGCAAATAGCGAATGTTGGAAACACCGACTTAAGCGGTCCGCCGAAATTGTTCACGTACTTAAACTTTTGGCGATAATTAAGGACACTATCACAGTCACGAGAAAAGTATAAGGTCAAAAATACTACATGGGAGGTTTCAAAAAAACTACACTATGAGCGTCTTTGTGAGAACAGCCGAGCACTTTCAGAACGCAGGCGCCTTCTGCTTCACCGCAAACATGTATTAATTTTAAAGCGCGTCACACGTATTTATGCGCCACTGCCTTGCATTTGGCGCATTATGGCCTCGGCTGCAGCTGCACCACTAACCCTACACAATACTCTAGGCCCGAAGTTTAATTTCCTGTCTCTTCTACACCATTTTCTTTTTCATTTTAGAGAGTAAGTGTTATGTTGTTTTATTGGCGCGAAAAAACTAAAGAGAAATATGCACTCGGCAAGACTGCGCCTTCGCAGATGTCATAGTAATCGGGCACTTTTCCTGCGAAAAATGGACCTCATTTACTTAGGTGAGAGCCTGCATTCACCTCCTCTTCCATATCAGAACGATAAGGTTGTCAACGGTTGGAATAATGAAAAAACGCTCCTTCCAGCACATCAGGGAATCGATCACCACTTCAGCCACAACATAAGTGTAACACTGGCGTGTGATTTCCGCGGTAACAACGTCGATAAAGACTACCGAAGATGGTTTATGGTTTATAGTGGTTTAACGTACCAAAGCGACTCAGGCTATGAGGGACTCCGTAGCGAAGGGCTCCGGAAATTTCGACAACCTGGGGATCTTTAACGTCCAGTGGCATCGCACAGCACACGAGCCTCTAGCATTTTGCCTCGATCTAAATGCGACCGCCGCGGCCGGGGTCGAACCCACGTCCTTCGTGTCAGCAGCCGAGCACCATATAACCACTGGGCCACCGCGGCGGGGGCAGCTCTTCGTGAAGTCTTTTAAAAGCAGTAGTTCGTAGTTTGCTCCAGAATAAGTTGGCGTGTTGAAGAGAACGAGCACGAATAATTAAGACAAAGCCGAAAGTGATGCTCACACTATTCACGCGTACGTGCCACATATGCATGCGGCGTGCATGGTGCATATCTTGTAGACGTGAAAAGCCACTTCTTCGGTGAATAACTATAGCCGCGCTATATAGGAGTCGCCAAGAACGCGAAATAATGTCTGGGGAACATCTCAATAATGACAGGGACTGAAAGGAGTCAGCGCGTAAACTTCTCAACATAGTTTTTTTTTTTTTAAGTGTGGGCGAGTTGTCTGTTGTGTAAGACTGATCTTTCCCGGCAGCTATGGTCACAAATGAAAAAAATACTTCGCAACTGCTGCTGAGAGCAACGGTAGTTGTAAGATTGGCAGTCATTACTTGTTAGTAATGTACTTGATTGCTAAATGCAATGCAATGCTAATGCGAAACGCGTAGCTTATTAATTATTGTAGTCTAGTCCGTGGTGGTGAAAGTAAATTACGAAGTTGTCGCAGAAAGACCCTAGGGTTGAAAGTAATTCCCGGGGAGAAGTGTCGCTAGTCCCATTAATGTCGGAATCAGTTATTCAATGGTTTGTACATAGCATTAGCAAGGTGCTCGAACCTTCGATGATCAATGTGGGAACATATGACGTCCAGCTACATAAGTTCAAACAAAACCCTAAAAGCCACAAAACCCCGTTCTTCGAGACATTGGCCTCTCAGTCTGCCCCTTTAATATATCGTCTCTTCTTTCACGCTCCTCAGCAGTACGCGTGTTCCTGCAGTGACAGCCTGGAGAATAATGACTCTCAATCTCGAATGAATTGATTAGGGCCTCACTTGAGACATAACTAGCTTTCATTACACGCGAATAGCGATGAGAAATAACACTGAAGTCTCGTAAGAACCTAAGAGGCAGTTTTAACGTGCCTAACGTCTGGCATGTCGAACTTAAGAGAGCGCAGATGAAGCCCGCCATTTTCCATTCCACTGGGGCCACAGGCCTTCGAGACCGGGATTCAGTGCCCCGCTTGTGTGTTGAAATTTTCCGAGAAACGCGTCTTTCCGACGGCTGTCTTCGTTTCAACATCACAGAGTCAGAGTATAGACCTGCGATTCGATGACTCATGGGAGTATGCACTCCAAACTAGACTTGCGAGAACGTGTTAGTATAGCGCGAATGAAATTATCATTAAAGGTATCTTTATACTCACGCGGCGCCTAGATGCTCTCATTCTTTGTTTCTTTGCAGGAGAAATCCGAAGTGGGGCTAATAGAAATCTAGTCCAATGCGTTTAGGGGAAGCCGCCAAGCTCGAAAAATTACTCAGCAGTGTCAACCTGAGCGCAGACAAGCGGCTACAGAGGGAAGCTGTACAGCTTTCTCGGAAACTTTGCAGCTGAAGAAAAATTCGTCCTGGTCTGGGGGGCTCGAACCCGGGACCACCGCTTGTCCGGGACACTCGATCTATCAAGTAAGCTAACCAGAACGCTTAATATGAGGACGAGTCAAATGAAAGTGAGCCAGTCCACACCGCGCAATAATGGTTCGGTCCATTATCTGCCAGGCATGCGTGTATCACACAGGCATCTCTCGTTTACGAAAGTGACACTCAGGTGTGAGGACAAATGTTCTTTAATGCTCTCATACACTGGGTTGAACACGGTTGCGTGACATAATGGGCGCTCCAAAAGTTGCACAGCGTGGTGTCGTGAGGTTGCTGGCAGCTGAAGGTGTTTCCCAGCAAGAAATTAGTTGCCGTATGGCTGCCGTGTACGGTGAACATTGAATTTCATTGGCCACTGTGAAGCGTTGCAGCAAACGGTTCAAAGAAGGACGTGAATGTTGAAAAGACGATCCAAGACCGGGCCAAAGCCACCGTGCAATCACCCCCAACACAACTGCAAAGGTTGATGAGCTGATCAGACAAGAACGGAGGATAAGCATCGGTGATCTGGCAGAGCGTGTGAACATCAGCCACGGTTCGGTTCACACCATAATTCATGACCATCTCGGCTATCGGCTATTGTGTGCGCAATGGATGCCCAAGATTTTGAACGACTGCCAGAAGACGGAGAGGTTCGGTGCTGCCTTGACTCATCTGATCCGGTATCAAAATGAGGATGACGACTCTTTGTCTGCAATTGTGACCGGGGACGTATCATGGTGCCACTACTATGAGCCTGAAACACGACGGCAAAGCTTACAGTGGAAACATTCGAATTCACCACCCCCAAAGAAAGCAAAGGAAAAACAGCCAGCCTAAGGGAACCAGATCCGTGTCGGACGATGACTTGAAAGAGTCAGTCACAGACTTTGTGAAGCAGCCACCCAAGGAGTTTTATGAGACGGGAATCACGCGACTCTTTAGTCAGTGGGACAGATGTGTAAATGCTCATGGAAACCAGTTTTAAATAAAGTACCCCGTTTGTCATATATTCTCATTGGCTAACTTTAATTTGACTCGCCCTCGTATATATGGCAGGGAGAGGCCGAATCGGTCAAGATCTTGAGCGAGAACGATGTTAGTCCTATGTTCTAGCTTTCCTTCATAGCCATATGGTTACGCTAAGGTGGATTCTAATGAGCACAAACTCCTTCGATTGTTACTGGGGATCTAAGGCGTATAAGACACGTTTGCAAGCTATGTTCAAACGATCGGCTCGCAAGCATTGGGTTGCGTTTGCAGCCTGCATCCCGCGTTCAACACCGCGCTCATGCAGCGCCACAAACCATGCCCACCACACTGGGCAAGCAATCTCGCTAATGAGCACTTTAGAAAGCCGCTCGCTGCCCCTCCTCTTGTTACTCTTTGCGCTCTCTGTCGGCAGTGATTTTTAATTGGCTTTCTCTCTCCCTTTCGCCTTCGACCGCCTTCGTCATTCTGGCCGCTCCAGCACGTGACGCCTATCAGCGGGTCCCGAAGCGCCGGCCACAGAGCGAGGCGGAGACGCAATTAAAAATCATGGCCCCTGGGGAACAACTTCCTCGCGCCGCTCTCTTCGAGAGGCGAAACCCAGCGGGACGACGACGCTTCCACTGCAGCCGCATACTACATCCCACCCCCTCCCCTCGCAGGGACGTTAAAGAAGTGCAGCGGAATCGAAAGGAGAGGGACGAGAAATGGCCCGCAAGGAGAAGATCGCTTTAGCCTCAGTTTGTTTGCTCAGACTAAATTCAAAGCCTTCTACTTTTGCCTGGCGGCCGTCCCTTGCACGTCGTTTGTTCCTTCCGTTTTGTGTGTGCGTACACGCGTGTTAGTTTTTAAGTGCCTTTTCCCGTCCTCGGTCGCACGGAGGGCGCAATTACCACCCAGAAAGAGCTACTCCGCATCCGGCTGCTGTCTCACTCTTCCTCCTTTATTCCATTACCTTCGAGGCACTAGCTAATTTGCTTTTGCGTACCAAAGACGGTCTGCTCGTGGCGTACGCCAAAGAGGTGACCAAAGCGGGTCCTTGTCCTTTTCCTGTGGTGTGGTGTGCGTCCCTTTTTCCAATATTTGCGAGCGCACAAAGGCTGGCCAAGGTTGTTCAGCTTGCACTCCTCGAAACAATCGAAGATGTGTTTTAATGAAAACCATTAACGCTCATGTTGGTATTACCTGATCGGCTGATTCATTACTTCGTTTTGCTGTGTGTCTCGATCGGGACACGTCATTTTTTTATTATTTTTTTTGCCAGGAAGGGGATACGTGAGGGAAGGTAACAGCTATAGAACAACAACGTATCATTACCGCCATCGTCGTTGCTATTGTTACCCACAAAATAGAGACGAAAACAAGAATAAGCTGGTAACTGGCAGCGGCAGGCGCGCGCTGTTTTCCCGTTCCAGGCAGGAAAGCGAACAGATTGAGAGCGGAGGAAAGAAATGGTAAAGGTAAATGTAAGCAAACGATAACGGCACACTGCACATTCTTCTTAACGGGAAAACAAAAGGAGAACGCAACATTTAAAGCATGCGCGACGAGCAGTCACAGGCACTGTATACAAAACAGAGGGGGGGAAAAACGGCGTTTGAAACACTGCAACATCTTATCCGGCGCTGGCCCATAGAAGAGCGCCCGAAAGGGGTAAAAGTAGTAACAGTGATACCCGACAACACCGCAACTGTGGTTTTCGGACAGTCGCCGCCTTGAATAAAGACTGAAGGCGACGTTGAGCCCGGACGCAGCAAGAAGCACGGCCAGTCGGCGACACGAAAGTCCCTACCGCGGTGCTGGTTAAATCTCTTCAAAAAGCGGCGATATGCTCGTGAAACGCCCGGCAGTCCGAAATCGGGGTAATGAGGCAATCGAGCCGCCTCGGTGCACCCACAAGCATTTAATGTAACGACAATGGCACACTCCTCTGTCGGTGCAAACGTTCACAGCCAGAACACAGGTGGCGTGTAACTTAAGCAGCAGTGCCGTAGGCCAACCAGGAATACACGGCTCTGGCAAGCAGCAGGACGAGGTGAAGATTTAGTGGTGGCGACGCGCTCGCCCGCATGAGGCGGTGGCGGCAAATAAACGCACCGACGGCACAGAGGTGGGGCTTTACTTCCGGAATTTCGGGAGGTCGTTACGGCGTAAGACGCCAGACGTGGATTGTAAAAATATTTTAGAAAGTCGCAGCGAAATAACATCACCTGTCGTCAGTGCCTAGCGCGGAGAAAAAGTTAAAGTAACGGGAATTTCCGAGGCTCCATGGAAGAAGCTGAACGTATGCGAAAAATTATTTTTCGTTTCGCATGTTTGAAAAATTTTCAAACGTAAGCCGCTATTCTTTAGTTGAGGTGACAGTAATGTGGTCGCAAAAACAGAGCAGGAAATTCTTACGGGATGAGCTTTGAAGGAGCTCTGAAAGGGGCTCTCAATAAAGTTGCGGCACGGTTTGGATGTTAAAGGAAGTCCTTCCACGAATATCCTCGAGCGAAAATTATTTAATGACCCTTGTGGAAGCTGAGTAATCTTTTGTAAAAGTGTAAATTTCAGCGTCTTCGCGCCTTTCCCTTTCTTGTCACTTTTGCAGGCTGAAAGGTCGGCGCTCCTCCGCCGCCCCACCGTCGACGCGCGCGGAAATTCCTCGGGGGGAGGGGGGGGGGGGGGTGCTTCCTGACCCACCAGAGCGACGCAGCTGACTGGCCGCGACCATGGTAGCTGCGTGACGTCTGAAAGATTCTAACAGCCATCTCTTAATCGGCATACGCATGATCGTGAAACGCGGGAGAGTGCGAGCATGAAAAAGTCGTCGGGAAGGGCTCGCCAACTTTCGCGAGCGTTTGTGGGTTCTCTGCGGCGTGTAGAAGTGTATTATTTGGCTCAGGTTTTCATGACAACACAGTGCAGTGATCGAGCGAGTTTATGTACTCTCCTCACAACTCAAAATGTGTTTCAGAGCACCTTTAACATTCGTAGTGAAGAAAAACAGCTTGTGTCTCAGTGTGTTTTAGGAGGACCTCAAAGCAAAATGCGCATTAATATCAGGAAGAAGAGTCAAACGTCTCTATACTGCTTTCCCCTAGCTCATTTGAACACGGATTGCAAGCGCGATGGAATATGGTAATGAGGACTATCTTCTTTCGAAATGAGGCCGTGGAGTCGTCATTATCTCGCGCTATAAAGGTTATAAGTGCTTTTAAGCATGCTAAGGAAGGCAGACGTAGGGAATATGATAGAAGAAAAATATAGAATGCCAGAATCGCTTTGGAGAATAAAAAGAGAAAAAAATGTGCGAATGAAAACACTATCGATTATACTTTAATTAGTTTTTTTTTTCACATGTATGGCGTATTTTGTGAGTGCGCTTTGCTTTCGTAGACTTGCGAACCAAGACATGCTTCCCCGCATTTCTACAACTTCGAAATATATCAAGCTGTCAAATAACCGTTCAAAGCCGAAACAAACCCATCCATTATTCGATTCGACATTTCAAGCGTCGAGCATTCGCGCTGCGCTAGATGTACCGCACTGACAAAGATGGAGCGGGCAGGGAAAAAAAGGAGAAATAAAACGCTCCCAGAAAAAAGCGGCCAAATTCGCAACAGTTCTCTCGTCTGTGTGTGTTTTGTGATTGGTTGGCGTGTTTTTCGCCGGCTGCCTCGTCTGGAATGTATCCTCCCGTGAGTCGTCAGCGCTGGCCATGGAGTATACTCGTGCTCAGGCGTTATCATCTCATCGTAGAATATAGCGAAGAACGTTAGAGTAGCGGGAACAAATTACGAAGAGACGGTTTGGTCCTAACTCTGTTCGTGTAAGGCTCGTCAGTGTCTCGTGGGAGTCTTGTTGTTGGTGCCGTGGCGCTGGTCCCGCCTACGTCAACAGAGAGCACTATTACGCTTATTGAGGAAAAACGAAAAGACGGGTCTCATGCGCCAAATGTATATGTTCTTGGCCTTGGTGTTTATTGTGGCGCGGGTAATTCACCGTTTGAGCGCAGTGATTAGGAGCGCTTCGAGTTGCAGTGGTATAAATAACCACTTTAGGCACTGTATGGGACAGCATTTTAGTCCCTGAATATGAAATGTCAGAGTAGAGAGCATTTGCTTTTCCTGAATTTCAGAACAGGTGTCATTGCAATCCGAGCGAGAACCTGCAATCCCAGGTGAAAATATACTGAAGGCTGAAGAGAGGAGGGGGGGGACCACACTTTCAGCAACACAGAAAAATGGCACAGTGTCGCAAACTCAGTCTGCCGTTGAGTTTTTTCAATAATGTCATGTTGGTAACAGCGCGAAGATGGGGCGACAGAAAAAAAAAACAACAGAAGAGCATTCTTTTTTTTCTGTCGTCCCGTCTTCGCGCTGTTACTAACGTGATCTTGAACCAACAAGCCCAACTCACCACTCTTGTCAAGTT
Organism: Amblyomma americanum; assembly: GCF_052857255.1. Classification (NCBI taxonomy): domain Eukaryota; kingdom Metazoa; phylum Arthropoda; class Arachnida; order Ixodida; family Ixodidae; genus Amblyomma; species Amblyomma americanum. The sequence continues at coordinate 221,498,057 of NC_135497.1, read as the reverse complement.
CTTCTCGGTAATATCTCAGAACAAGGATATTTAAAGCAGTAACAACTAATGGATAAGCGCTCCACTAGGCGAAACTTGCGATCTTAGTACTTTCATAGTTTTAGCAACGCGCTCAACCCCTGAGTACATATGCCATACCCATTTCTGCGGCCGCATATTGTGTCGCAGTGGCCAAACACACAAAATTACGCAAGTAAAAGGGGAGATATTCAAAGCGGCCAAACTTTCAAGAAAATTACGGAAAAGTACAGATCTGCCTTCGCGCTAGCCAGCTCGGCAGCAAACGTAAGCAAACATAGCTGAGCGTACAAATTTATAGTCATCGCTCTAAGTGAACGAAAAAAAAAGAACTCTCTAAAACTGCCGAATTTTCCATGCGGCAAGCCCCCCTCACTCCTTTCGAGCTTGATCGAGCCCTGCCCCCCTCACTCGCGACATCGCTCGATGGATGTTGCCGCGTGCACCTCGGATATTGATTTTCTAAACGGGAGAATAATCGTTCGCCGCACTTTGTGCCGCCATCGCTCACTTTATTTTGTTTCTTTGGTCGGTCTGGGAAAAAAAAGGAATGATTCCATTGGCGTGCTCGCGCTGCAATCTTCTCGTTCAGCCGCAAAATCTGGCGTCGGCTTATCGTCGGCACCGAGTGCCCGAATAACGCACCCAGGTTATTCGCGCAAATTTTATTCATGCAGCTCTCCAGGGAGCGTTTGACAGCTGTCAGATTTAAGGAATAACCCTCGTTCTTACCGCTATTCGATGAGAACGAGTGGTGCAGCTTGCTGTGTGCTATCTACGTATGTATATAATTATTTGTGATCTCTGATCAGTAGAGCTGCGTAGAGTTGATGCAGTAGATTTTGGGTGTCTGCTGTTTCAGTTACATTTGTTCGCGATGCACGAAAAGACACGAGGCCTTCCCTTCTGTGCTTCCTTCACTGTCTGCACACTGGTGCCTCAAAATTAGCATCTGCCCATATCTCATCGGAACCTTATATGTTTCCTGTCCTGTACAGTAGTAGTAGTAGTGGTTTATTTAAAATAACATAAAAGGAAGGTAAAAGATTTTTGCTAGCCCCGGCATCTGCCATCACGTGCGGCGGCACCTGAGCTGGGGCAGCGGAAAGAAAGGATAGCAGGCAGGTGGGAGAAATGAAATAAAAGAGGTGAGGGGACAGAAGAAAGACATGGGGGGGAGGTAAATAGTACACTACATAAAATAGATATACACTGCATAAAAACATTAAAAGTGAACACTATAAATGCAAAATAAATATACTATATACATTATTTACACAAAGAGTCAAAAACCTGTACAGACGACGCGATCACGTTTTTGGTTATAATCACGTTTTTCTTATATCCTTATATTCACCAGACAGCATAGTCGCCTTAAATGGCCCGGCCTCTTTTCATAAATATTTGCCTTCCGAGGTAACACCCTGCCCTATTCCTGATGTGCTAATACTTTTTTTTTTCCTTGAACTGCGCGCAACCCCCTTAGCATCGCGATATACGCATCGCGACAGAGAATCACTTTCCAATCACCCGTCGTAACATGCGATGTATCGACGTTGCGTAAGTTCTGCCGAATTAACAAACATGGCCCATTTCAATAAGCGTACGAGCCATTCTGATTTATCGAAGCTCACGCAGCTGTAACGGCTGCTATAGGGTGTGTTCTTGATGTTGGATGCTTTGTAGGAAGTGCCCATCATGCTGCTTCAACGTATAGACTTCTCAGTCTCGTCAAAAACATACGCCGGTTTGTCATCTGGGGGGGGGGAAGCAAACACAAAAGTTGCACACCACCGGTCGTCGCAGGCGTCGGACCGTGCGCTTGTAAACTTCAAGAATGGCGCTCTACAGACTGAGCGTCTGCCCGTTACATCGCCAGTACGCGTTGCGCGTTGAAAACGGCTGATGCTGCTGGCGGAATGTGAATTGACCGCGTGTCGAAGGACAAACGATATGGCGATGGATGAGCACGGCGGGTGCCAAGGCCTCATACCAGGAAACAGAGTGCTCGAGCAGGAAAAGGATGCAGCTTTATGAAGCTTGATGACTATAAACGATAGCTCATGTGTTTCCAACTGCTGCATGGTTAGCTATGCAAGGCAGCAATGTGGGCTAGTTGGTTGTACATTTGATGTGAATAACGCGCTACACTGGCAAAAACGACAACTGGAACGGCGCACACAGAAATGGCAACTGGAGTGGCGCTTGTCCTGTGTCCGCCATGCCAGTTGTCGTTTTTGTCAGTGTGTAGCGCGTTATTCACATCAAATGGTTAGCTATGTTACCCACGGCAGGATTAGCCGCATCCGGATTATGGGGAGGGCGAGGGGGGCGGGGGGTACACAGAGTAAGCGACAAAGACATAAGCAGCACAAAAGAGAAGGCAACTGTGAAAAGGTACATTTACGGGGCGTTGCGACCAGGAGAAACTCGAGTTCACAATGGTGTTTGTTAAAAGCGCTAGGTAAGGCTGCGCGCACTTGGCAGCGCAGCAATTAATATACGCCATTTTTTTTATGGATCAAACAAATGCAGAGACCATAAGAGGTTCGGAAATGAGGGAATCATCGTAAACACACGCACAAACGAACGCAAGTGTGCACACACGCACGCACGCCCCCCTCCCCCCCTTCCCCGCCGACAAACACAAACACACACGAACTCACGAAATACGGCTCCTGGTTATGCGTTGCGGCTAAAAATGGCGCGTCCCCTCGCGAGCTCAGTTGCCTGTTTTCTAACGGATTTTTTTTTATTTCATACTTGCGAAGTAGTTGTAATTTGAGTGCACAGAACCAGGTTATTTCCGCCCTGTTATTACCTGTCTTCTGGGCCAGTTCTTCACTGCTGCCCATTCTTATCTCATTTCGTTGTCCTCAGCATTTCCATAGACGTTTTTCTGGCCGTTCCTCCGAACTATAAAGCTCTCTACTACAAACTGCTTAGCCACAATGGATCCGCACCTGCTTTCTATGGATTGCCCAAAATCCACAAGCCAGACGTTCCTTTGCGTCCCATCGTGGATTACACTCGCTCCCCCCTGCATAACCTCTCGAAGTTCTTGCACCAGGTCCTTTCTCCGCTCGTTGGTCAGAGTCCCAGTAACGTCCGCAATTCGTTCGACTTTGTCGAGAAGAACCGCAGCACCTCAATCGATGAAGATGAGGTGATGGTGTCGTTTGACGTTAAGTCTCTGTTCACGAGCGTCCCGATAGACCTTGATGTCAGCGTTTGCACCACTTCCCTCGAGGCTGATGTAACTTTGCCGGAACGATCACCGATAGACGTACCGGACCTGCGCAGGCTTCTAGACTTCTGCCTAAAGAACACGTACTTCGTTTTCATGGGCAATTTTTACAAACAGGTACACGGGACCCCCATGGGCGCCTCAGTTTCGGTTACGGCTGCCAATCTCACCATGGAAAAGCTGGAACAGCGGGCGTTGGCCTCCTTTGTCCCTTCCCTGAAGGTATTTTTCCGCTACATCGACGACTCATTCTGCATCATCCAAAAAGGCGTGGTGAGCAAGTTTCTGGCCCATCTTAACAGCCTGGAAAGAGCCATTCAGTGCACTATAGAAGAAGAATTGGACGGCAAGCTACCATTCCTTGACGTCCTTGTTTCACGGGGAGGCCAGGGTCTATCGTTCAGCGTATACCGAAAGGAGACGCACACTGGCCGCTACCTTTATTTCAACTCAGTGCACCCTGCCAGCCATAAGAAGGCCGTTGTTAGCACGTTACTGCAGCGTGCGAACAGGTTGTGCACAAGGCCCGAGGATGCGACCCTGGACGCGAAAAAGGTACGGGATGACCTCAGAAACTGTGGATACCCTAGGCGCTTCGTCGACGCGGTAGAACGTCAGCTGTCAAAACAAGGACAACCGAACGCCCGCCCTCCGCTCAAGAAACGGGCTTCTGTGCCGTATGTCCCGGGTACAAGTGAATGCCTGGCACGTGTCCTTCGGGAATATGACGTGCAGGTGGCACATGTCCCGGCCAGAAAGATGCGTCATCAGCTTGTAAAGGTGAAGGACACACTGCCAAAGGAAAGATTCCCCGGAGTTATCTACGAAATCCCCTGCGCAGACCGCAACGGTGTGTATATCGGGGAAACTAGAAACTACCGAAAGCGATTACAGCAGCACGCTCGGGACGTAAACAATGGAAACATTCGCAACAACGCCTTGAGGAGCACGCCGTCGTGAATGGCCACAAAATTTACTGTGACAAGACAAGGATCATCGCAACCGGAAAAGTAGCAGCATCACGATTTCATTTGGAATCGCTAACCATACAAACTACGTCACACACGTTAAACCGGAACGACGGAAATCTAAACACGATATACGGACGCTCCTTGCGCCGATTATTCAACCATATTTAAACGACCCTTGTTTGGTGATGAATTCATTGTGAACAAGGCTTCCGTGTGGAAGCCGAAACGTCAAGAACGAACCTTTTTTCACTGGTCGGCGTCTCTTATTTTTCAAATGTACACTCCCGTCCAGACGGGATTTCGTCACACGCTCAACTTCACAAGGAGAACTACATATGTATTGGCAGGAAGTAGCGTCGTAGTTAGCACGCTCTGCTGCGGAAAGGAAAGATGGCGGTTCGAATCCCCTCATGCACCAATATTACCCGTCACGGTGGCTCAGTGGTTAGGGCGCTCGGCTACTGATCCGGAGTTCCCGGGTTCGAACCCGACCGCGGCGGCGGCGTTTTTATGGAGGCAGAACGCTAAGGCGCCCGTGTGCTGTGCGATATCAGTGCACGTTAAAGGTCTCCACGTGGTCGAAATTTTTCCGGAGCCCTCCACTACGGCACCTCTATCTTCCTTTCTTTCACTCCCTCCTTTATCCCTTCCCTTACGGCGCGGTTCAGGCACCTCTTTGTTCCTTTCGTCTTTCACTCCCTCCTTTATCTCTTCCCTTACGGCGCGGTTCAGGTGTCCGACGATATATGAGACAGATACTGCGCCATTTCCTTTCCCCAAAAACCAATTATTATATTATTACTTAGCGCACACCAGCAAGAGGGGACGCTCTTTGACAGCTCGCGGTTATGTGTGTCGTTTTGTTGTTATTTTCGAGATGCGTTGATAAATAAGATCAATTAATTAAAAGCCACACGCAAGTTAAGTAAGTCCATGTTAACTGTGTGTAGTTGAGACATTTTACGCGACTACACAGATGAATTTAGGAAGAGCTTAAGAACCGGAGCAAGCCTCTGAAAGGTTGTTCAGGAGGAAGGCCTCAACTGCGAAGAGAGGGAACAAACCGGCTTTGGCAGAGGTAAAAACAAAGGCGGTGACTTGACGTCCAAATGTTTTACAGTAAGAAACTATTCCTCGCGTGTGTCCATGTATGACCGTCCGTGCTATGGTGCGTGCGCGAATAGCGCATTTGCTTCTAAGGGGAATCTATTATAACAATAATTCAGAGCCGCAGGCCCCTGGGTCCCCGCAAGACCCAGGTAGGGCTTAAGTGTGTGCTTCCTGGTTCAGTTCGTCATGCTTGGATGCCTTTGGTACCTTTGTCACATTAAAAACCCCCCCCTTCGTGACATGACACGTGTGCTGACAAAAGATCTTACTATTTTGGCTCGTGCTGTATATGGCCAACCACGGGAGAGGTACGGTTTTGTCTTCCCAAATTTGGCCTTCGCTTCCTCGTTAGCTTTGAAGGGCATTTTACACAAGCAGCGTGAACCCAGCGCCCCTCTCGCCCCATGTCAGTCCTAAAAAATTAAGAACGTGGATTAGATCAGCTAATTCATAATATAAGGCGAATTCTGTCGGAGTTCACTGTGTTCGTTGCCTTTGGCGATGATAACGTTATAGACAGCGATGATTTTTTGGGAAATGAACAGCGCATAACTGGCTACCTGACTCAGTGGACGCTTCATTCGCGGTTTGAGGTACGTGGCGTAGCAGTACTGAGAGCGAAAAAAATGTTTTTTCCAGAAAGGAAATGGCCCAATAACTCTCACATATATCGGTGGACACCCGAACCGCGCCGTAAGGGAAGGGATAAAGGAGGGACTAAGAGAAAAAGGAATAAAGAGGTGTCGTAGCGGAGGGCCCGGGAATAAGTTCGACCACCCGGGGATCTTTAACGTGCACTGACATCGCACAGCACGTGCACGGACACATTTAGCGTTTCGCCCCCGTCAAAGTGGCTGCCGCGGTCGGGTAACGCGGTCACGTACGCGTGGTACGAAGCCGGGTACTGAGAGAGAGAGAGAGAGAGAGATGTGTGCTGCGTGCATTAGCGCTGACAAAGTTGCGGCACACACTCGGCACTCCAGCAATGGCCGCAGCATTCATTGCGGGACCAATCTCTCGCGACCAAACATTAAGTGCCACCTGCTGGTCTGGCAGGGTCGGCGCGCTGCCTATTCAGTGTCCGGAACGCAAAATTGAAAATTGGTTTTTGAGGAAAGGAAATGGCGTAGTAAATCTCACATACCTCGGTGGACAAGCGAACCGCGCTGTAAGGGAATGATGATGAAATAACTTTAACTGCACCCGTCAAGGAATCAGAGGGCGGTGAAGTCTTGAGTCTTGACCACCGTCATCTTCCTCCCCTTCCAGCAGGCTGCCAGCGCTGTCCAGTGGAAGACGGATGACTTTTTTAACGCGATAGCGTTAAGGAGCTCGTGTGTGTCGCAGAAAAGCCGGTGTCGTCGGCGTCGGCCGTGAGCGAAAAATCCCTCCTCCTCCTCCGCGCAATCTACGCCACTGCCCCAACAGATGGTGCGCGACGGCAGCGCCTCCCGCTCGTCTCGTTCGGGCGCAGTAGCGTCGTGCGGGCACGCGGGAATCACGCATGAGCGGCGAACAACGCAGCGCACATCCAAAGCGCGTTCACCACGAACCTTGCGGCTTACTGCTGCCCGTTCGTTCGGCGCGGAAGCTATGCTGGCGTTCGTGGCATCGGGTTTGCCGAGAACGATGTGCCGACGAACTACGACTGCAACTTGAGTCGCGCGCGTATCGCCAAGGCGCCTGGCAGCGCTTCTACGTGGTTTGCCGCTCCGCGCGTCCGTTTCACCGTACGTAGCAGAGCGATTTGTCTAACGGGCAAGGCGTCGCGTCGAACACGCGATGGCGTTCCGTGGACTCCCTGGCTGTGCTGCAACACGCTGTCGCGTTCCACTCTTAAAGGCAAAGCTTAAGCGTCCCCCAATTTTTGTTTGTCTGTGTAGAAGTGAGCGGGTTCTTTCATTAATGCACAAGCAATAAATGGCTCCCTTTCAAGGTCATATCCGCAAAAAAGTGTCCGCAAGAAACGGCACCAGGTGACGTCACGAGCCGACGAGTCATGCGAAGAAGATGATGATGTCACCTAATTAATGATAATTAGTATAATTGGATAACGCTAAGACAAATGATATAATGAGCAATGACAGATATGAGTTCGACGTCATACCAGGTCACGTGACAGCTATGTATTGTGCCATCAAACCTAGTCACTTGACGATGCTGTAATATGACATCACACCTACTCACGTGACAACGATGTAATTTCTCGTCATACCAGGCCCCCATCCAACCCCTTTCCGCCCCCATTTCAAGGTCAATATGGATCTCACATTACCACACATGCGCGCATGACGCATTACAAAGAGTGCCCACAACCCGGTCCACATTAATGACATTAGGATTGTCCAGCAGGTAAACGCGCCAGTTCTCATGTATGAGATGCTGCAAAGATCATGCGACGACACATGCCTTTGACTCTCGAGATGATGGCGATGATTATGATGCTAAAAGTGTCTCCTTATGAGCCCGGAGAAGTCTGATATACCGCTACCAAATTCAAAGTTGCCAGAATATTGATTAAATATTCTACATTGCCCAGCAACCGAAGACAATTATTGTGCGGGAAAATAGGAATACCTGCAGCTAATAAATAGGGATGATGAAGTTGATGTTCCTGTGAGGGCAAGACACTCCCCCGTTTCCGCCACTTCCCTCCAGGTGGCGATGGTAATGGTACCGAAATCCTGGGAAATCTCCGATGACTCGGTGATCCCGCGGCATTTTGAAAGAAAGGGCTAGATCACGTCTTCGAACACTGTGCCAACTATTAAAATCACATGGGTCAAAACAACTGGCCTAGAGTGGGCAGCGTGAACCGTTCTCTCTGTCAACAGCACCACGGCTCTCCGCTCAAATTTCCCCGCAGCGAAATCTTTTTCGACCCCCCCCCCCCTCGGACCCCTGGAGAAAAAAACCGCCTAAATACCCATACTCCTCAACAGAATTCTGAGGCAAGCTGCTTTAAGTCAATCACTTGTTTTCCTTCAAAACTGAAATAATCAATGGTACGCCAGCATCCTCGACGTTTTTTTCCCCGCGAGCACCGCGTGAGCATTCTGCGAAGCCTTTTAAAGTGAACGATGGGTCTCTGCAAAATAGCTAAAGGAAAGATAACGTGTAATGCCTGGTCGTCGGCAAGGCAGGCCGCCAACCTAACTGATCCCGTACGAGAAAAGAAAAAAAAAAGAGAATGATTATAAACAAACAAAAATCGCACATTAAAAACAGAAGCGAACAACAGTGTGCCCCATTAAACGTCATATTAGAAGGTTTGAAACAGCGACTCAGCAGCAGAGCGCGGGCATGTAATCAGTTCTATTCACACATATTCATTTAAAAAAGAGGAAAAGGAATCAGCTACCACATCACCGTAAATTCTTTACATTTTTGCATATTTTACCGCTGTAACACCGCTATGCTGGTGCGTTCGCCTCGTGTTGCGGTGTAATAAGCGAATTTCCGAGAAGGAACAAGGAACCGGAGACCAAAAGAGAGGTTATTCGGAAGGATAAAAAGTGATATTATGTTTGCATCTGCTTCCATTACGGAACGGGAATGTACAGAATTAGTGTGAGATTCGAAAGGGGAAGTCACCGATCAAAAGCTTCGACGGTGTTTACAGGTTTTTCTGGCTTCGTGCTTTTTTAATAAAATCATCAGATGTCGTCGTTAGGAACAGTATGAATCATATTCTCTCGCCTGTGCTGACTACTCCAGTTTCTGTTTAGTCAGCTTGTGATAATAATAATAGTAATAATAATAATAATAATAATAATAATAATAATAATAATAATAATAATAATAATAATAATAATAATAATAATAATAATAATAATAATAATAATAATAATAATAATAATAGTTTATTTCCAGGCAATTGTACATGATATTAACCAGCCCGCTTAAGCATTGATGCTTGTGAGCACAGCTGAACAGTACAACATGACTGCATCAGGACAAAGCCTTGCACAAAAAAAAAAAGAAAACATAACATTGAAACCTCATAAATGTTCAAAAGAAATAAACAAACACATGTACGTCGCAAAGTAGCGAGGCTCAAAACAAGGTATTAGTACTGGCATAGTATATGAACATGATTGTATTTTTCTCAATACACATAAAATAAAAACCAGACAGCGCATTTTTTGCAACTGAATTATCTTTTGAGCACTACATATAAAGAAAGAGCATTGTTCCAAATGAATTGTCTAATAAGGGCAGCATACAAAAAGCACATGGTGTCATTCATTTAACTGCACAAATGACCGTATAAATGCCTTCATTTTTCGAACAGAGGTGAAGGTGTGGTCGGTTTCCAATTTGTTGAAACACGAAGGTACATAAAATGCGCAGGTTCTCTTTCGACAATTAGTGTACACACGTGGAATACTAAATTTATCTATGTGTACAGCAGGATCTTCTTTATTCGACTGCAAGGCAAGAGCCATGACGTCAGCGCCTGCAATGAGCATGAACACGAAGCAGTCTTGCTTTAATTGTGCCATCCGCGCTGCGACGAATTTATTGCGTGTTTATTGGGCTGAACTTATTTGTTTGCGGCATCAAGCAAAGCTACCGCGGGTCAACGTGAGTTACGTGCTTTGCGCGCTCCCGGGAGTTTGAGCCGACTGGCAGGCAGCTACGGGTGCTACGCCAGCGGGACAAGGGGGAGGGAGAGTGGTGTGCTGTGACAGCAGCACTCTTTCCAGGAAGACCAGAGGGGTGCGTCCTCCTGTAGGCTCGGGCTGAACGGACATTACGGCGCAGCACCGAAAGCTAAGAGCGGACTGCGGCATCCGGTTGTCTAGACAGGGGAAACCGAACACCAAGCGTCATTGCATGAACACTGCAGTGATGCGCTGCAACTCCGCTTCGGAAGCGGTACTCGTCAGAGTAAGACGTGGCAACTGAAAAAAGGGTCGACCTCAAAATTTCGGCCTCACTGAATGACGACCTAACTCAACCTCAAACTCACCTGTGAAGTTGAGGTCTGATTTGCTGGCCTCACTCACACAGTTTCGAGCCGTCGCCGACCTCACCTCAACCTCACCTCACGACATGAGGTTGAGGTCGACCTCAAGAGGTTGCCCCCCCTCTGATGATAATACGCATCTACTGCAGAACGGCACGCGACTACATGGAGCTAAAACAACTAAGGAGCAACACGGTCTATACGATAAATCCATTTCAATTATAAAAAGTAACTAAAATACGATGAATCTAATGGATGCGAACTTGAATGCTAAAGAAACAGCATAGTCACGAAAAAATGGGATGGACAACAAAACGCATTGCGACGAGAACATGAGCAGGCATTATGCTGAATAAAACTTCTAAAATCATAGATCAAGCCTTGTCTAGAGACCACATTCAAGGAATTCCAATTACTCCTGTGACAAAAATGGAAGGCATAATCACGCACTTGTCACTCGTATACGAACGCTATGCAGTGCCTCAATATCTTCTCTTTCTCCGCCTATCTCAGCTCTTCGTATGAAAATTGCATCCTCAATCAGCGTTGGGCAGACTTAATCCTTGCAGTGCACAGTCAAGCCTCCCACTTCTCCCATCAAGCGATAAAGGGAAGCTTCAAGCGAACACAATTCTGTCTGCAGAAAACAGAATGGCAGTGAAGCTCCTAAATAACTATACGAAGTTCGACCACCACCGTAAGGCTGTCAGCAAAGCACGTGCGGGGGCTACTGCGCGTCTTTTAAGAGCGTTAGCTCTTGCTCATCACGTTTCGCGATTTCGTGGCGTCTGCTACCCCCCTTGATCACAGCGCCATCTGTGCAAGCAACTACTCATCACCTTCCGAGATTTCGTGAGGTCTCCTACCACCCTGAGATCAAAGCGCCAACTGTGGCTGAAACTAGAAAACAGCGCATCTCGCATTGAGACTTGTAGCGTCATCTACAATAGCATTGCAGAAACAACCACCTGCCGCGTGCCAATGATGACGTCACTGTCCAATATGGTGTGTAGAGGTGGAACTATGCGAGTATAACGTGAGGGGACAAAATGGCGGCATAGTTTCGGTTTCTCGAATCCAAGATGACGGCCATAACCCCTCCCCCCCCCTTAGCTAGCTGCGAACGTGCTAGCTAGATGCTTCTAACCCTACTGTATAAACGGTTCAGCACCGTATCCTACCATGCAATTGACACGCAACAACTGTGTTAGCGCCTTCCGCGTAATAAGGTGGACGCGGCTGGCCACAGCTCAAGCAATGTCTGGAGCGCTAGTGGCTGGGACTGTGCCATTTCTGGCGCGCCCTGTCAAAGACCAGAGCGAGAGCACTGCCAGCTGTGCGGGGCTCAGAATACGCCCGTTATTGGCAGAGAGAGAGAGAGGGTTTATTGATAAGAAAGGCAGAGAGGTTGGCCTGAAAAATAAATATCTGGCCTGCTACTCTGCTCTGGGGAACGGGAAGAGGAGATAAAAGAAGGTCACGATGGGGGACGATAATGATGGGAGGAGGCAGATGAAAAAAAAAGGCACACTTTCTGACATCACAAACGCGAGACAAGGTCCGTGTCGCTCAAAAAGCGTGAGAGCTCTCGCGTTGCCTTTACAGTTCTAAAACTATCTGGCCAAGCGCCGAGGATCAAATCCTCAGAGAGGAGCGATGTGTCCATAGGCTTCAGAGCAGATGCGAGTATGAGTCTTTCACGTGCATACGCTGGACACGCCACTAAAACATGTTCTATAGTCTCTAGCACGCCACATGTGGTACATTCCGGGGAGTCCGCTTGTCTTATTAAGTGCAAGTATTTGCGCGTGAATGCCACGTTTAAACGTAGTCTACGGATAACGCATGCAATAGGGCGAGGTATTCCGCGAGGAACTGAAAAGGTCATCGTCGGATCTAGCCGTTTAAGGCGGATGTGGCGGGTGTCTGGCAGGGCCCAGTACCTAGCCGTCGCCCTCCTCATCAATTCCGAAAGGAGACAAGTTGTGTCTCCTTTCGGAATTGATTCGGAATTGCCCGACTTCACAAGCTGTCTTTCAAGCGCGAAAAACATTACGCCTTTGGGAGCTTCCTGAGAGAGACTTTTCTCATCAAGACATTTCGCGAATGTCCACCGAGGTTAAAAAAATGTTACGCATAAATGAACCAAATGATTAGGTTAGCGTGATGTAAAAATATTTCCCCATAATCTGGCCGAGCCGACAGCCAATAACAAAGCTTCAGCTACGAACCCGAGGAATGTACAAATTTTCCCCTTCGCGTGAGACGCCTTTTGTAATACACATCATGGCCTCCATTCATATTTTTAATAAAATTAAGAGGAAAAGTTCTTGCGTTAAAACGAAGCGGAGAACGAAGCCGCATGTATGTGTCGGCCCGTGCAGAATTAATGAACTATTTAGCCTCCCCCAGTTTCCTATTGGCGTCATAAATACCGGCGGCCGCTACGGTGCTGCGCCCAGGACCGCGGTCGCACATCCGCGTTCTCGCGCGCGGATCGGCGGAAAGCGGCGCCGAGGGAGGGAGGGCCGACGTGATTGACCGCGGCACTAAAGCGAATCTTCCTGCGGCGAAATGAACCTTTTCGCGGGCAGCGCTGGAGGGACGCATTCAGTTGGAAGGACACTGAAACCAAAGCGGCTCTCCATGATGTGCTCCAGCGAACCGAATCTCGGCCGGGAAACGGTCGCTACAGGGGGCCAGATGTCTCCTTCTTTTGCCTTTAGCGCTTCGTGTTGGGCATGCTATTTTTTTTTTTGTCGTGGTTGTTTAAATAGCGCGCTTCCGCATGAAAAGTGGACTGTTCGCCTACTCACGTGCTGCGCCGAAAATATTGCTCAATCGCCTGTGTTTCGTTCGAGCGTAATGTTCGTGGCGGCTGCATTCGTTGTCTTTTTTCCTTACTTTATTTTTTCTTCTCATCGTACGGTCTGCGGGCGCCTGTCGGTAGAATGGTCCCTCGCCAGTTTTCGCCCCCGCGTTCAACGCGTCATGAACTTACGTATCGTCGAAGTGACCCCGTCCAATAATGTGCAGATACCATTGAAAGCCCTGTGGATCATTTCTGTGTCACATGTTTCACTGGACTGTTTGGCACTGCTAGGTTCATAGTTTCATCATTCTAGCCTGGCTCGGTACCCCCATGCGTGTTGTACATTATAACTTTCCCATCACCGTCACCCACAAATATATTCATCTCCCCCACCATATATCAAAGAATACCGCAGGGGCTAGGAGGACAAATCCCAAGGCACACCGGACCAGATGCGTGCGGCAAGCATATGCCAACACCCACTGAGAAAATTTCAAATCGTGAGTGGTATTGGAAAACAAAAGGCTTCACGCCTGTCCTGCGGCTTGTCCCGCCAAGCGATTGCCATGTTCCTTCATCGCAGAGGACAGCTTTGAAGGCGCATTTCAAGTTCTTGAAGGACTCAGGACTGAGTGCGAGATTGTGAACTATCAGTGTGTGCCCTGTGTACCCTGCAAGTAATGGCCAACGGACATGTGGAAAAGTGATCATATCCCTTTGTTCTCTCTCCTTTCTATCTCTCCCTCCGTTCCCCTTCCCACGTGTAGGGTAGCATACCGGGCGCTGCCTAGTTAACCTCCCTGCCTTTCTGTCTTTCTTCTCTCTCTCTCTCTCTCTCTCTCTCTCTCTCTCTCTCTCTCTCTCTCTCTCTCTCTCTCTCTCTCTCTCTCTCTCTCTCTCTCTCTCTCTCTCTCTCCTGAAACCACAGGTCAGTTGTGTCATGGCGAGAGAGCTGCTCTTCCGAGAGAGGCGCGTGGATTAGCCGTGTTGTTCTCTCTGCGGCGGCTGTGAAATTGTCACTCACACGATTTTATGGTGTCCCGAGCTGCCACAAAAAATGTTACACGCTTTTGAAAGAGCATCTTTTACTCTGTTCACTCTCAACCCGATTTTACTTAAGTTTTAGCTAGTAAGTGTAACTTAAGTGGAACTTTGGAAGGCAGTGGAAGGCAGAACACATACTGCCTTTCTGTGTTGTGCTGTGCCTGTTTTCAAGCCTGTAACCAAATATGCACAGTTACCAACTTGCCCAGCAAGACGTTCTTTTAAGAAACTTCTTTCATAAGTTTCACCTAAATAGATGAAACCCAAATATACTGATCAAAAAATGTGGGAAACAACATTACAGAACTTTTCATAAAATTCCATGTAGAACAGTGTTCCGCCGCATCTATCTGGGACATCGTGTTGCCCATATTCTGAAGGTTGTTATATGGAACAGCTTTGAACGTAGGCTCCTTGGACGGGCTGAGCCACGTCCTAAGCTGAAGTTTCACTGCCTTGCGCCGCTGCTCACCGGGCACGCGCAATTGCTCTCGCGGCTTAGCGGCCTCCATCACGTGTTTGCGACGTTCCAGACTGCGACGCTTCGCCTTTTCTGGAAGGTCTTAAGCGGGAACGCAGCTTTTAAATCCCAAAAAGTGACAAAAATTGATATTTTGTAATTGTTGTATTCGCTGGTATGCCTCGTTTTCTGTGCTGCCTGGACGTGGTCGAAACAAATCATTTCGTGAACCACGGCGGCTGTACATAGCGGGGAAACGCTCCAACAGCGGCCGACTTTCTCCGTTACGGTTTTCTGCATAGATATTCACCTTGCGGAGCAGATTTCTTCACAACTGCTATATCTATTTTGACTGCGTATTGTTTTTTTTTTTTTTGCACTCCTAAAACCATAGTGGAAGTGGAGACATCCTTTTTTTTTCAAATTTGTAAATTTTAAATTTCTTGTAAGAAATTTTCTTTATCACTTTAGATATGTCAACGGACACTGCATCGCTGAATTCAGAACCAAAATGTGCTCTTTGCGAAAAAAATTCTAAGAATGTCTTGACCTCTAGCACGCCAGTATGAACGCAATGAATGTTGAACCAGCCTTCTGACACATTTTTTTAAAACTCTGCAGGCTTTAAAAAAAATTCATAGTAAATGTATATATTACAAACAATTTTCGGGAGACATAAGAATGAAATTTGGTGAGAGTGGTCATAAACTTATTTTTAATATTCTCATAAAAGTTCATGAAAATACATCGAGAAATAAAAAAAAATCGTAGAAGAAAAGAACACCCCTGTGCATGAAGCTCCGTTTTCCTACGGTCGATAATACATCGGCCAAAATAAATGGAGGCAAACCCAGCATTCAAACCGCGTGGTATCTTTTGACCCTGAACTGCATCGGGAACAGGACGCGCGAGCGGCAGCGCAAGCGCATAGCTTTGTTGTCAGCCGGTGGCTCGAAAGCACACTTGCGGAGATGAAAGTCGGACTTAGCTTTTCTAATGAGTAGTAGTGAAATCGGGAGAACGTTGCGACCGCGGTCGTGGGCGCAGCACCGTAGCGGCCGCCGGTATTTATAACGCCAGTAGGAACCTGGGGCAGGCTATAATAGTTCATTAATTGAGCACGGGGCGACACATACATGCGGCGCAGCTGGCTCTTCTGTGCACCAACCTTGGCAGGCGACAGTGTTCTTTCCGTGGCAGCCACAATTCCGGTCTCTTCCTGCTCTCCCCTAGAAGAGAACCTCTCTGCATTTTTCCACCTGCCAGGGTGCCACTCGCCAACTTGCAGGTGGCAAAATGTGACACCGGTGGCGGGTGCGGGGACCTGGGGCTCTTATACATCTTATACATGTTATACATCTTAATACATCTAGTTGCCATTCTATAAATTCATTACAAATAAATCTTACGCAGGAAAGCCAGGAAATAAACTGATACTCCACTTTACGCACTGGTACTGATGTATACTTGTGGAAACCACAGCGCAGAAAAACGATAGGAATTAAGTGAATCACAATAAAATGGGATGACAGCGATTGATTGATTGATTGATTGATTGATTGATTGATTGATTGATTGATTGATTGATTGATTGATTGATTGATTGATTGATTGATTGATTGATCTCTTCACGTTCACTTTTGAGTGCTTTTTAGGGGCTACAACTTTAAACAAAGGCTCATTCTGTTTTTTATGCTAATGTAACCGGCGCATTTACGGCACACACTTGGAAACACTTGAAGCGACATGTTGATGTTTTCTGGTATCTGAACATGCCAAACGCAATGCTCTTGCAGAACTTTGTGAAAACCATGACCACCGGATAGACTTCAACAGACAGCAAGGTTTTTCAGAAGCTGTTTGGGAGATTCAGACATCGAGAAACACAGGCAGGTCGCTCGGAGCGTCGTCAGGTGTTTCGAATAACGGCCTTGGTCGTGTGGTCGCTAACCGCATGCTAGGGTACGTCTGCAGAAATTTTTCTTCCTCTCCACCTTCATTGAAAATACTACTATACACTACACTCATTCGTCCGCAGCTGGAGTACGCATGTTCGATTTGGGACCCCGGCACCATCACATTAACAAAAGAACTAGAGGCCGTGCAGAATCCAAGTGTCCTTTTCTTCGTTGGAAACTCATCGCACCGCCAGTGCAACAGAAATGAAATCTAATCTTAAACTTCCCTTACTCTCCACTCGCCGTAAACTGTCACGCATTTGCCTTTTCCATAAAATTTACTATTACAGTCCTTGCCTGAAAGCATCTGTGTAAAGGCACCATCTTTCATCTCACCTCGCATAGACCGAAATCAAAAAGCAGCTGTTCCGCACTGCAGTACAGTGACCTGCTCTAATTCCTTTCTCCCTAAAACATGTCGTGAATGGAATAATCTTTCACCCACAGCCACTTGTAATAGCGACCCTGCGCGTTTTAAAAGCAAATTACTCACACGGTTAGAATCAGACCAATTGCGATATATTATTTACCCATATATAGATTATAATTAAGGTTTTCTCTTTGTAATCCTTTTATTTACTTCTGTACTTTTGTTCTCAATGTTTTGGTTCTCTGCCTTTAGGATTTTTCAATATTGTTCGTATATATAGCGCTCTTTGTGATCTATGTATTGTTCTTTCATTGCCCCCCCCCCCCCTCTCTGTAATGCGAAAGCCCTGAGGGTAATATAAATGAAATGAAATGAGAAGCGAGAAAAAGCCTTCGTCTAAAGCAGCTGCCTGCCCCCTGACAACACTGTACGTTTATCAAGAGGTCGAACTGGTCTCGAATCGCCAAAATTCTTACTAAAACGAAGATCCGCAACAACACGGGACGACAGAATGAGACCCAAAAATGCGGCACTGACAGTTTAACCAATCTGTTGCGATGTGTTCCCCTGTAGGGTTTGAAGAGCGCTTCTGTTCCTTTAATGGCTTTGCTAGAGACGTTCAGAGCTGTTTCTTCGCCTCATTGCTTTTTTTTTTTTCGCAGTGCCCATTTTCTCTTCCCTTTCGTCGCTTACTGTGTGCTTTATTTGCTTCCCCTCTAATGTGTGCACTTCCAGTTTTCTTCCTCTTGAGGCACGCGGTTGCTCCGCCTCATCAGATGCCAGTTGTTTGCACCTTCCTTTCTCATTTTATCTGTACCCAAGATGATTATAAGGTAATTAACATATAATAACAGCAGCAACAGATGGTAATAAGTGTTTTTTGTTTGAAAGAGCCTACCGTTCCAGAAGTTATAGAAACAGACAAACCAGGCGCAGTTTAGAAAACGACATTGCGCACTGATACTCGCTTGAGTAGCGAAAAGCCCCACTCAACCAAACTCCAGCTGGAGAGCATTCACTGCGGCGTCGTTCAAGCGTGTGCGCCATTTGGAATGCGAACCTCGGAGATTCTTACTTTCATCAACTGGGCACGAAGGCAGCGTTTCGGGACATTCTCTGCCCACGGGAAAAGATTTTGGCCCTGTGCGCTTGCGAAAGCGTCTGCTGCGTGATTTACAAGTCGATTGGCGCCCGAATCAAGGATACAACTTACCCCTGCGGTACCGCATACTCGAAGCGTATAACGACGCGGTCGCTACGCCAAAATCGCGCCTTGTGCTCGCGAAGTACTTTCCATCGAGGCCTTAGACAAAGAGGAAAGTATTGGCTGCGAACAGAGCCTGCACTTGTAAAACATTATAGTTGCCTACCGGAAACTTCTAGCTCGACTTTATGCTCGCATCAAGCAAACTGTTCCAGCACACAGAGAACGGTTTGCCCTTTCGGTTCCGCCGAGACTCAACTATATGCGTATTATCAGCCCTTCCGTGTCTTCAGATCACTGCGTCCCGAACATCTCGAGCGTCTCGCCACAGCACACGCGCGAGCTGCCCCGCATTCCAGCCGAGCCAAACTGCAACCGCCGTCCCACCGCGAGGGCCGGAAACCGAACGTGCAATCTCGGCTCGGGTGGCGTAACTCATTAACAAGTGCACTGCGTCAGTGTGGCGCACCGCGTCGACCGGCGGGCTAAGTAATGAGTGGAGACCGGCCCGCAATGGCATGCGGCCAAGAAGCGACTCGCCGCTGCCCGCGCTCTGCGCGACTTCCCACCGCTTCGAGTGCGCGCGTTTACCACCTGCGCAACGCGAAAGCGCCATGGGCATCTTCCGGAAAACGGCGTCGAGCGCTCCCGCGCCGTCCTTCTGTCCGCGGGCGCCGCGAAGGAGTACCCCTACCGTCTATTGTGTTGTCTTCGCCGCCAACTAGCCGGCTCCGTTCATTTCAGTGGCTCAGTCCTCGCGTCAGCGAGATTCACGTGTGTCTCGGCACCAAAGTATTGGCGGCGGATGACGTACAAAGCAGCCTTTGCGACGTTTACGCGTAGTGCATTGACGCGGGTACGTCTTGTGTAAGCGGCGTAGTACGTGTGCGCATTCGCTGCGTCCCTGCAAGGGAGTGCTCAGTGTTGCGCGGATAACTGTTCTGAGTTCGGAGTCAGTTGTGGGCGGGTCGCAAGCGGAAGAGATTCGTATAGCAAGCTTAAGCTTTATGTACTGTCGCCTCTCATTACAGTTTTCCTGGGGCTTAACGACCGGAGGACGGTTCATGCAGCCACAAGTGAGAGGCAACTGATCCCAAGAGCGTCGCTGTCAGTGCCCCTGCCATATACTGTATGCACAATGGGTGGAGCGTCCTGCTCGACGAACTTGAGCAATCCTCGGGTGAAGATCCTTTTTATGGACGGCCATTTGAGGCACGAAATTGCTGGCTACGTTCTCACTTGTTTGACTGCTTCAGTCCAACAAATCTAGGATATCTTTTTATAAATATTGTCACCGACAAACGCAGCAGGAAGCGGGAAGCACAGCCGTTTACTGGGGCGAGGCTCGCCGAACAGCCGCGCTCATTCGAGACAAAAAAAAAAAAAAAACACTCGGCCACGCGCTGGGAGACAAGGTTTGGCCACCAGGTTGTCGAGAAAACCGGACAGTTCCTTGAGGGAGAACCTCGTAGGTCACCGCGCTGAGGCGGCGTAACACCTGGTATTCACCAAAGTAACGGCGAAGAAACTTCTCGGAGCGCCCTCGCAAACGGATCGAGCTCCACACCCAGGCTTGGTCACCGGGTGTGTAAATCACCTCCCCGCGGTGGAGGTTGTAACGCTCGGCGTCCCGTTGTTGACCGTCGCCGCCTTCGCCAAGGAAGCTACGAGCAAGGAATGTTCACTGCAGGAACGGAGCGCCCAATACGACCGTCAGGCAAATGTAGCGGCCACTCACTACTACACGTCCTTGCCAGCCCCCGGAGATGAGGCGCTGCGAGAGCTTGTGCGGAGCATTTTCCGCGAAGAACTGCGACACCTCTACTTGGATGCTCTGTCGGCAAGCATACCTTATACAGGCGACGTCCTCTATGACGAAATCCGGCGAGTGGTGCAGCCACCACCAGCACCACTATCCGAGCCTCACGTCATGTCTTACAGCGATGCCCTACGCCGACCTGCCCCCGCGCCGCAAGCGTTTCGCTCCGTTGCCGGACCACGACCACCCCACCGTTACCTGCGCCCGTCGAGCAGCAGCAGGACCTGTGCCCTCCTTTCAGCAAAGCGCACGTATGGCGAACGTTCAACATCGCCCGGTCTGCTACCACTGCGGGGATCCCGGCCATATTCTGCGGAATTGCCCGTACCGGCGGATGGGTTTAGGAGGATTCCCATCGGACGTGCCTCGACCGCGCTATGGTAAAAGACCGCAGGACATAGAGAGTACCTGGCCGCTCAAGTGCTGCCCCCGACCTCGCTCCAGCGCAAATCGCAATCGCCATCCCCGAGGCGCTTTGCTTCGCCCAATCGGCCCTCATCTTCTGGTCAGTTCAGAGGCACGTCCCCTCACCGGGAAAACTGAAGACGGCGTCCTCCGGTGGTAGGGCCGCTGCCACGTACCGCACAGAGTCAACAGCCTCCACCCGACGATTTGACGCGACGGCCCGAGCGGCGAAGACCCGATCCGACGACCTCACCGACGTGCTGCGAACGATTAGTTTCTGCTGAAATTTCAGTAACCGCTGACAGTCATGAAGTCTTCGATACCGGCGCTGATTTTTCTGTGATGAGCAGGCAGCTCGCCACGACTCTCCGTAAGGTTGTGACGCCTAGCCTGTTATACTTAAGTGGCACAGGCAGGGGCCTAGGTTTACATTCCTTGGTGTGGACCCGTGATCCGCACCGCCGATGGCTATGTAGTGATCGATCGCGACCCCCATCGGCGTCTGCACCTGCCGCATCCAGATCCGCGGTCTTACTTTCACTGGCTCCTTTGCCGTATTACGTGACTGTTCCAAAGATCTCAGTCTGGGCATGGATTTCCTTCAAGACTACGGTGCGTTCATCGACCTTCGGGAGCTCATGGTATCTTTTTCCGCGCAGCGAGCCGTTGACACCGACACCGAGCCCAGCAGAGTATAGTAGAACTTGCCAACGGTCGCACCGACATCTTAGTCACCAACTTTACCCGTGAACCGCAACATTTAACGGAGATAGAGGTCGTCGCTTACTTTGACGAGCTTGGAGAGTGTACCAGGCAGTGCTCTTTGTCCACCACGTCAGACATCGACGAGGCAACGGCTACAGCCATTCCGACCGACGTAAACCCGCACCTCTTGGCCAGTCAGAAACGCTGCGTGGAAAACCTCATCTGTTCCTTCCGCGACTGTTTTGCATAAACTTCAAAGGCGTGACAGCCGTTTACTGGGGCGAGGCTCGCCGAACAGCCGCGCTCATTCGAGACAAGCAAGACGCTCGGCCACGCGCTGGGAGACAAGGTGCGGCCACCAGGTGGCGCCGGCAGAGTGCCAGCAGTGCGGCGTGTGGCAATATCCAACGGCCCGCGGATTGTGCGCGTTCTGGAATCAGCACGCGTCGACATAAGCGAAGCCTGCATCAACGGAAAGCTCTAACTTGCGATCGACGTGCTGGCCATGGGAAGGTGCTTGAGGGTCAACAGACACGGCGGCGCTGTCTTTCTAAAGGACGACAGTTGTCGTTGTCGATTTTCGATTACTTCCAAAATGGTTCTATTTACTGGGCTTGCGATCTCAATCGAAGGCAAACATCGTGGACAGGCGAACCCACCTCGCTCCTCATCACTCGGCTATTGTCGAGCCAGGCTGAGCGCACCGCCTGGAAAATTCGCCAGCCGGGTTCGAGAGGAATGATGGCAGCAACATCGGCCCGTGAAGGGAAAGGCGCGTGCAAAAGACAATGCTCGCAGAAAGGGAGGATTTAACGAGTTCAAGGCAGTGTTTAGGCCAGAAGTTGGCCTCCTAATGAACCAAGACTCGTCGTGCCATACTCGCACAGCCTCTGCCAAGAAGCCGCCGCGGGGAGCCCGCTTCTTCCGAGTTGCGCACAGCTGGTTCCCGCAGCAGCCGTCGAGACGCCTCCGCAGGCCAGAAAGCGAGCGGATCGCACAAGCGAAGGAATAGTGGATGAGCAGTTGCGCCTCGCTATGTAAACACCGCGCGCGGATGCCGACTCTGCGACCCAAAAGAAGCCGCATTTTCCGAATCACCATCCGGGGAAGTGAACGGAAGCGAATGTAGGTTCAGGCGCGGCTGCTGCAGCTCTCGCGCGAACGACTGAGTGGAAGGTATTTGCTCCCGGAAAGCTAAGACACCGTTTTCCTCCCAAGTGCGTTCCCCGCCCTCCACGCAAGCTGTCATCCACTCGAACCGGCGAATGTTCTAGCATGCGCTCGCTTTAATGTCGCCGTTTGTAGTTCCGACATGCTCTCGTTTCTTCGGCGCTTCTTATGCGTACGATACCCGAGGTGCTTTTTTTTTTGTTTTCCGTTCCACTGCGTCGCGTGCGCAGCTCGGGAGAGAATTTGCATCTTTGTTCACCCTTCGGGTTCGAACAGCTCCGCCGCCGATGGCCCGTTTGAAATAAAAATCGGAGCAAAGGCTGCTTTGTTTTTCGGCATGCACGCCGGGCGGGGGACGAAGAATCTCCTTTGAGAGGGCCCACGCCGACGCTCCAGAAAGAGGGCGTGCTGTCGCCCAGGCGGTGACCTATTTGCTGACATGGTTCGATGCTTCGTGGCTCTGACCCGGCTGCCGAGCCTCTTGAAGGACGTCTTTGTGCGCCGCCCGCAGTCACCGGGGCAAAAAGGCCGGCGCAGCCTATCTATATCGCGTAGTGTGCCAAACTGCCTGCACGTCTCGGAGAGCCAAGCATGCCTGCGCTCGTGTGTGAGTGCGCAGCTAGCTTGAAAGCAGTGGCCTGACGCTGGCCAGCCAGAGCCGAAACTTTGTTCTCTGACAGCAGCACCAAACTATAATAGCAGCGAACATACTGCTGTGAGAAGCCAAGATTTTTGCTTTGGACAAACCTTGTTTCTCGGCGACGACCTGTCAACCGCAGGCGGCTGGCTGCTGCTGTTGCTGCTCGTTTGTCGCGTGTTTGTTCCGGTTTGCCTTGTTTCGTTGCATGCAGGCCGACTGGCTTCGCTTATTATTTTCTTTTATTCTTTTCATTGCCGTCGTTACGAAAGCCTCTCGTTTCATCTGGCCACACACCCCTTACGCTCCTCTTCCCGTCGCCTTTTGTTACTTAACAAACATTTTTCCCTCTTGTTCGTTTCTATGGCCGCCATTCTTGCGCCGTGCGCCTGGTTTTCTTGACTGACTGATATACGGGGTGTGTGTGTGTGCGCATGTTTTTCTTGAACGATGACTGATTTAGAAAAAGAAAAAGGAAAAAGGAGACTGCAACAGGCACGCTTAGTTTTCTGGGTTTGTTCAGAGGCAGTGGAGACTATAGCGGTTTATAGACTGGGAAAGATAAGTCGGGTTCGCAGGGGAACATTCACTCGCGATGGTTGGAATTTCGGTCGAGTCCGACCAACGGTAGTTGTGAAATAGGCAGCAACAGCTGGTAATGCAGTTTTTATGTTTTTATTTTTTGCTGAAGGAAAAGAAAAAAAAAACGCTGATCTGAGAGATACACTGGTTGTGCAATTCTACAGATGCAACAGCCTTCGGCTTTGTTTTTTTTTTTGTTTCTCAAAATCGCCTCTCACGCATTTGTCACTCGGAGAGAAGCTCCATGCAAAAGAGTACCGAGACTGACAGCGCGGTAAAGAGAGACAGCAAATCTCTAGCCTTACTTACGTGCCAGCATTCACATTTGATAGACTCCAGGAAGGTTTGAAAGCAAGAGCTTGGAAAGTGTGACGAATGTGGGCAATATATTCTTCAAGAGCACCAAGGCGCGTCGCTAGGTTTAAAAGAATTAAAAAAAAACGAAAACGCCCCACCGACCCCAGATGCGAGATCGCCTGCGAGAGGTCTGGAGGGGTTCTCCGGCGCGCGGATAAAAATCGTGGGCAGTGCCTTCTTCCAACATTAACAGCTTATAAGGTCGACTCTAGTACGTGAACTAGCAGAAAACAAGTAATTGCTACGCGGTTTCTCTACCTAGCTACACTACAACAACTTCGACGTCGGTCCTTGCGGTCAGCGTCGCGAGTGCACCACAATGAAGCGCGGATAGCGATCTGATTGATTTGAGGAGGCTGTCAACGGAGTGACAGAGACCTCCCGCTAGCCGAACTTGTGCTTCTGTTTGCCGGCGACTTTACAGAACTTCGAGGCGGCAGCCAGAGGAAACTAAGAGGAAAACAAATGTATACGATAATGTTTGGACTGATAAATGCGGAAATTAAAAAGACCGAGCGGGTCTGGACGCTTCTCCGCCCTCGCACTTTCAAGACTCGTCCTCACAGCTGTCCGTATAAAGAAGACTCAGTGAATCATCGTTGCGTTTCCACGAGCTCGCCTGTTTTATTTGTGCAGCGCAACTCGTGGGTGTTGCTTGGGTGCTTAAAAAATAAAAAAGGCAGAGAGGGAACTCTTCCCTGCCGCTGCAGCCACTTTCTTCGTCAAGAAAAAAAAAACAGGCGCGTATCAACCTCGTTCTTGTCGGCAGTGAGTTAGATTAACGATCTGCTTCCCGGCCAGCTTGAGTTTGCCAGTCGCATTGCGCTGCTTTGCGCGTGTCTCGCGTTTTTCCGTCGGGGCTCTCGTCTTTGATCTACAGCTGCTGTAATACATGGCCGCTGCTCAATATTCAAAGACGCGGGATGGCGCCTCCTCACTGCAGAGATACGAAGAGGCGGTGATCGATATGTAAGGAAATTTCGCCTGCTGCACATAAAGCGCTGTTTCCTTCTTGGCACGCCGCAGACATGTGCAGCCAAATTCTTTCCGCTGCTCATCAAGATTTCTTGCGCTTTGATACGAGCCCGTGCGTCGAATAGCAGCGCGAGCATGCGCGCGGATATATATATATATTTAGGAACCCAACAGTCACCGAAATCAAGGTGCATAGGGGAATGCTTCTTTTTTTTTTAATATCTAGTGCCAATCAATTAGTTTTTTTTTTCAAAGAAAATTACTTATAAAGCAGCAGAAAAAACAACCATGCCGCCGGTGGAATCCGAACCCACGACCTCCGGATATCGCGTCCGGTGCTCTTACCAACTGAGCTACGGCGACGGCTGTCCAATCTGCTGCTTTCGTGGGTATTTATGTTTTTGCGTGTAAGCGAACCTTGAGAGTGTTCACCAGCGCCACCCTCGTCCATATCGGCGGACGTAGCACGTCCTGTAATACCGCAAGTGTGACGTAGAACGTCATCTAACAGCGAGGGCGGATGACGTTCTACGTCACATTTGCGGTATTATATATATATATATATATATATATATATATATATATATATATATATATATATATATATATATATATATATATATATGTATGTATGTATGGTGCAGCCACGCCACGCGCGAAGTTATCAGACATCGATCAAGACTGTGGCAAGCCTTCGCTCGTTTTCAGGGCAGCACAAAACTGTACAGATACGCCGCGTGCATCTCCGTGAACTTGAGCGTCCAAGGACTGCTACCATGTGATTTTTTTCGCGCCACCGAACTACACTAGAGCCCAGCCGCGACAGCAGACCTTGGGTATAGCTCACAGTGCTAGTTGCAGCAGACAACACATTGCGTCTGGGGCGCTAAAGAAGTTGTACGCTAAGGAAAAAGTAAGCGACACGTTAGAATTTAGGGGCACATTGTAACGCGCACGATCTAAGGAGGGGGTGCCTATCGGTCCCCAGTTCTCCTTTCGCAACTTTGCTGAGCAAAATGCTTCGCGAGGCTAAGAAATAGATCGTAACTGTTTACCCCTGCCGCAGGCCCGTGGCGGAAACAGGTGCGGCTGAGTCGTATTCAGTCGGCGCAATTCGGCTCTTTCGCGCCTCTACACCACAATTCACTATATCCATGGCAAACAGTGGAGTTTAGCGTCCCGAAGTCGCACGTGGGTTATGAGGGACAGATTAATTTAGATCACCCGCAGTTATTTAAATTGTGCTGACATCGCACAGCACACGGGCGCCTCTTACGTTTCGCCATCATCATCAGCATCGTAACTACTGCCACTTCAGGGCCACCGCGACCTTGGGATCAGAAGCCGAACGCCGCAGCCACGGAACCACCGCGGCAGGTAGTCTTCACTATTATGTGCATAGCTTGCGAAAAGGTACGTACTTGGCTACTGCAAAAATATGTAGCAAATTTCAAAAGAGAGGGAGGCACTACGAACGAGATGGTATAATATGCTTAGAAAGCAGAGACTGAGTACACGCTGAAAAGCATAACAGTATAGATTTCCGCATTGGGCAGTAAGGCAGCTTCGCTGCCACCATGACCGCCCTCGACTAATATCGACCAGTAAAGGCGGAAAGAAGCGGCGCAACAAAACACGACAAGCATGTGTGCGCGGTCACGACGGCGCATCGCGCTCATTCTTCACGAAGAACGCACCGCCGACGCGTGCCCCCGCTTCCCTTGGAGTAAGCGTTCGTTTCGCTTCTATTCAACCGGAATCGCCTCAGACGCTGGCAATGCGCATCGCACTTCCCAGCGAGCCAGATCCCGAGGGGTAAAAGAACGCGCTCGGCGCAAACGTCTGCTGTCGCGGCGCACGCGCCCAGGCTTATATGCGACTGCGGCGGTTGTTTACGAGCGCCCCTTGCACATCACTCTCCGAAGGGAGCGGTCGCCGTGTTCTGCCTTTACGGTTGTAGCTCCGAGTGGCCAGCTTGCAGCAAGGCGCGCTCCAGTCTTCCTTGCATCGAGGTTCGGGCGCAGCGGCTTGTTACCCGAAACATCCTGCTAACATAGCCTGCACGGGGAGCAACTGTCGGTCATGTCTCGCTTAAATACTCAATGGTCGATAGGCTTCACCGCCGTCTAAGTGATGGATGTCTAGGCTGCGGCCAAAGGTTGTTCTTTAAAAGCGGCTCTTTAGAAGACAGAAGCCCACAACATACTCTATACAAAGCAGAGGCCAGTTTTGGCGGCAGTATGCCGTACTGATTTATGGGCACCTTCTGAGCTGGGGGGGTTAAGAACCATGCATTTTTGTGCTCTTTTCACGAAGAAAAAAACGCGGGGGGGGGGGGGGAGGCTTGGGCGCTGTTCTTCAGCAGAAATTTATTTTTTAAGTGTACGCTAATACAAGTCATACGTGCTTAGTGTTGTCAGTGCGCTCTTTTTTTTTTTCTTCAGTATTTTCATAACCCATCGCGCGGCTGAAGATGCGGATTTTGTTTTCACTGCCCTTTTCGCCCCGGAATCTGCTCCATCCTTATAACTCCATTCTCTTGTTGTTGTTTTTTTGTTATTGCGGCATAAGTAAAATATCCGGATCGTATTCTACCCGGTTCATTATATTTAATTACTATACTGCTAGCGGTAACACCCCCAGAGCCGACATTAAGGACGCATGCCACCAGTTATATACGGCCTGTCGAGAATATATCATTCTCTGTCACGCCCGTAGAGGCTTCGGGAAGACCTTATCGATTTCCGCTTTAGTATACAACGTCGCTG
>NC_135497.1:221432973-221465473 GCF_052857255.1 Amblyomma americanum | reverse complement strand
CACACACACACACACACACACACACACACACACACACACACACACACACACACACACACACTTGCGAACGTCCTCTCACTCACGATAAAGCGTTTACAGCGCTGTCGTTCAAAGTGTCGATATAAAGAACATTTCTCGCAGCATTCAAAGAGACGAGAAGGACTGTGGTTTGCTCGTTACTACCGTTACTATGCGCACTGCTATTACCGTTCGCCGAAGCCGGAAGCTCCGGACGTTGATTGCGTCAAAAGAAGTCGAGATTGGCTGCTGGCGAGCATAGAGGGAAGAGGCAGCAGTCTAAGTGCTGGCTTCGGTCTGCGCCGCCGAACAACCCCGCTCAGCTGACCCTCTCCATCCTCCCGCTGGCCGCAAAAGGCCGAGATGGTTGCGCGTCGCCGTGCTCCTACGCTGTCCGTAGGAGGAGCGCAGCGCTCCTGCCGCGGCCGTGCGGCGAAAGCCGGCGCCCAGGGAGCGCGGTGTTGCCGCGGCGACCGGCCGGCAACGCGGAAGTGGCCCCGGCTGCCGGCGTTGGCGAAGGCCAGGGCCGCCGCTGCGTCGGCCAGACGCGATGACGACTCACTTGGCTGCCTGAACAACGGCCGACGCGTGCCGCTGCGTCCGGTTACGTCGGTATAGCGTGCGCTGTTGCCGAGACTGAGCGGTTATAGCGGGCGGGCTGCGCGTTGGTG
Organism: Amblyomma americanum; assembly: GCF_052857255.1. Taxonomy (NCBI): domain Eukaryota; kingdom Metazoa; phylum Arthropoda; class Arachnida; order Ixodida; family Ixodidae; genus Amblyomma; species Amblyomma americanum. The sequence continues at coordinate 221,464,784 of NC_135497.1, read as the reverse complement.
TCGCCGAAGCTTGGCCTCCCTTACACGGGGAAGGCCATAAACTAGCCTCCGGATTAAACTTTGCGTAAGCTTTGTCAGCATGCTGTGCGAGCTTCTGTAGGAACGCGTGCGCAACCATTTACGCTGACTCTCTATCGCCTCACGCCCGCGCTCGGCGCCAATAAATCAACAAATTGCGTCCAACATGTCACGAGCACGGACGCTCACTGCATACCGTTTTCAGCGCAGTTTCTTGTCTTTGTGAGCTGCCATGTGCGTGCGCGTGTGTGCGTGCGAGAGAGAGAGAGAAACTACAGCCATTTCAACCCGGATGAACGTAGTACGCAGATTACTGCCAATCGTATCATACCCATGCTAGGTGCAGTCTGTGAACGGCGGCATGCATACAGCCACACAAAAGTGAGAGCATCGTATCGGTCAAGCGGCAGACTGCCAAATCCGCAAGCAGGTCATTAGCGATCCTGCGCACTTCATTATCCGCCACGAAGGCCAATGCGCACTCTGGCTACGTTCCCTCATCCCGCTCAGCTCGCAGGAACGACGGTGCGAGGTGATATTTGGCGCGCATATTTGAGAGCAGCGGCACCTGTCGAAAGCAAATGCCAGCATTGATCGACTGACGAATATTCGCGCGCCAAAGGAACGCAGTGGAGTGTGAAGCGAGCCGTAGTTGCAGTCTCCGGATGAGTTTCGACCTCCTGAAGCTGTCCAAAGCGCGCGGATATCTTGGTGCACGAGCATTTTCGCCTTTGCCTCCATCAAAACACTGACGTTGCGGTCGAGGTCGAACGCGCGACATTTGCTTTCGGCAGTCGAATGCCACAGCCAACCACTGCGGCGGGTTGGAAGATTGGTTTATGAGGGTTTAACGTCCCAAAGTGACTCAGGCTATGAGGGACGCCGTAGTGAAGGGCTCCGGAAATTTCGACCAGCTGGGGTTTTTTAACGTGCACTGACATCGCACACTACACGGGCCTCTAGAATTTCGCCTCCATCTAAATTCGACCGCCGCGGCCGGGATCGAACCCGCGTCTTTCGGGCCAGCAGCCGAGAGCCATAACCACTCAAGCCACCGCGGCGGCCTGCGGGTCGGAAGAGGGTTACCGGTGTCACTAAATTGGGAAAGCACTCGGAATGAGGTCGTTTTCGTGAACAGACTTGCCACACAACAATGGCAGGTGTTCTAGAAGTTACTTTATGCATTTTTGGGCGGGCCCTTTGCCAGCAACGAAGGTGCGGCACACTTTAAGTAAGATTTATGAGCGTTAGGGTTCAAAGCGGCGCCTTTCTTGATTTACCCGCGATAGCTTTTGTCCGCCGCCAAAGGTCACCTCCAAGAGAACAGCGTGCGTCGATGTTTCTCAGCACACACTGCGGACAAGCGCGACAGTCCACCGCCGCGTCCGAATGCGAACAAGTGTTTCCCTTACGGCGCGCTCAAAAATATTCAGAAGATGTATTTAATTTTTTTTTTCCAACAACTTCTGTGGTTGAGTTTCTCCCATCATGTTTCGTGTCCGTCGAAGAGATATTCGCAGCGTTCGTGTGCACTTTAGCTCCGGTTCGTATCCCCCGCAGCGGCCGCTTTCGAACGGCAGTGTCAGGTGAGACACGCTAGAAATTATACGCAACGCCCATTTTTGTAAGACAACCTCTGGGTAGGCCTCGCAAAACATCGACACTCGCTCTCGCCATGGCTGACGCACCAAGTCTTCTTCTAACACTTTCGTTCCATTTGCGCACGCTTTTTGCCGCAATTTCGTAGTTGCGGACGCATGCTTTGATCTGTATGGCTGCCGAGCCCCAGGAGAGCAGCAGCGACGGTTATACATTTTTATGGCAGCAAGTACTGCATCGTGAAAAGGCAAGGCAGTCGAATTTCTTGCTGTAAAGCAAATAAAGGCATCGAAAATTGAGCCAGCCGATTTCGAGCGGGGGATCTCAGTGCCTTCGATGCCGCACTTGTAAGCTTGCCTCGTCAAGTCTGAATAAATACGGTATAGGGTGTACCCTGGCGTTGCCTCTAGTTTGAACAAAATTTGTCTCTGATCCGGTTCAACAAATAAGCTACCTCTTTCTAAAGTACACCACGCGTAACAATAATACTTAGGACAAGTAACGGCGCGGTAACTGCCGCACACGAGGTGGTCCCTCCAACCGCTACGTGAGGGAAGACATGCAAAAAGGAGTGAAAGGAGCGAGAGAGAGAGAGAAACGCCGCAGTGGAGTGCTCCGGGATAAATACGGTCGCTGCGCCGCGCACTGGCGTAGTTTTGCATTTCTCTTGCATCGAAATACGGCCACCGCGGCCGGGATTCTAATCCACGATTTCGTGTGGAGAAGCCGAACGCCACAGCCACTGAACCACCGAGGCGGGTATCAAAAGCCCAAGCGGTTGATAATACTGGAACACTAAGAAATTCACGTGCTAAAGTGGCTGCAATTCTTTTTACAGCTATCGCAACTACCTTCTTTCACCTAGCTGAGCACTCAATTCTTCTTTGCACTGTCATAAAAGCCGACCGTTCAGGTATACGCACCGTTAACTGTAACCATGCATATTCTCATTCTTTAGTTAGTTACAGCGAAACATGGTTAATGGACTTGGCATACTCCCTCGCGCCAGACGCGAAATACTTGCGACGATCAAATCTCGCGCCAATGTGCCGGGCACGTTCTGAAAGCAAGTCGAACGATGGAGAGAATGTATATATTTAGTCTTCATTTTAATGATTCGAGGAAGGCGGACCAGCAACAGACATACATTAAATGACCAGCTGATACATGTCGCTTCTTCCTTTTCTCTTCCTCCCCTCTCGCCCCTCATCGCTGTTTTTTTTTTCCTTCCTTAGATATATAAACAAGTGCAACGACCAGCTAAAGGCCCGCTTTCGCTGCATTTTCTTCTCTTGCTGAGAAGCGCCCAGTCGAGCGCACATGACAGAGCGGCCGCTGAGGGTGCTCGACAGTAATCCCCGTAATCTCGTTGAAGCAGCTATTTCGCAACGCCTTTCGCTTCGACAGTGAAGCACCAAATGCGCGACACAACTCAGCACGAAACAGATTATCGGAGAAACAGAACAAGCGGCGCTGCCTTCACGAAAATTAAAGCTTGTTTCGACATAGCAGACACATCCTACCTCGGCTTTTAACGAAATGCTTCGGCAAACAGTCCCCGCGCGGTCACCGAACTATTTTTTTTTTTTTCAGTAAAAAGCTGAAGTGGGTTCTCTTGATGCTACTTTTTAACATTTCGACCCCGCCGTGTGCCCTCTCCCCTCAACTTCACCGCCCCTTCCCCCATTCTATCTGACGGTTTTATTAGAGGAGGTGTTTGTCAGCATGTGCGCAGTAAGTGCATCACGTGACCACATGCACTGGCTCCCTGGGGTTTCGTTTGTGTCTGTTGCTCTGTCGTCTCAGGCGGAAGCAATAAACGATCTGTAAGGCGGGATATCGCGCTCGAACGAGGCGAGAGAACAAGTCACGGTTCCGCATGCAAGCGCTGTGCCAGCGTTCCAACGAGTCGGCTTGCATTCGTCAAAGCGTGCTCATGAGATATTCGTTCCAGCTACACGAGATGCAGGCTCTTGACTCGCGATGTACACGTGCTGGACTAGGGCTCGTGGAAGCTCATCAAAGATTCCCATGCTTACTGTGACGCTTTCGAACGCCCACCATACTAATGGCCACCATGGTAGGCGAAGAGTACACCACAGAGTCTGTCCCGAACGGAATCAACACATTCCGCCGACCGACTGCCGAGGAAATTAGTGGCATCGAGGAAGTTGCGCGCACATTCATTCGCTCTATGCTGGAAGCCGCGCATCTATGACATTCGGGCAGAGTAGCTCAATTTCGTTTCTTCTCCGTGTCCCCCGAAATGAAGACAAACATCACGTGTGAGAACATCGTACATTAATTGAGATCTATGGAAGCGCTGCTATAAAAGCAGGACAGATTAATAATTGAGGTCCACAGAGAGATCTAAAGCCATATAATATATACAACCATCAACATACAAACAATATGGCAAAGTATCAATATTTAAATAATGATAATGATGATAATCAAATCATGGTAAGGAGTAGCACAGAGCAGCGCGCGAAGTGTGGACCGTGCACACGTTACGCAGCAATTGCTCGTCATAATAGTTTCGTAATTAGGCCGCGGACGCCTGCGTACAGCCCGTTTCACATGCAAGCGAACCGCTCGCGAACTCCGCCGCCGCGGCGCATACACCCTCTCTCAAGCGGCGGAGGAAGCCCCAGCGGCTGGAGCGGCGAGGTTCGGGCAAGTTGGAAATTTTCGCGGCGGCGACGCGGCAGCACCGCATCTCAACCAACGACGGCCCGGCGTTGCCACGCGAGTTTGTACGCCGCACGTACGAACTTTTGTTTAGGAAATAAATTGTATAAAGTGCTGTTTAATGCTTAAAATGCAATAATTATATTTATTTAAATAAACTGTGAAAAGGAATTACAAAATAATGCTTTTATATTACGCTTTTTTTGTGTGTTTGCAGGTCACCAAAACCGGTTGCAGGCGCATATCTTTTGCCAGCAACATTGGTTTTCGCAGCGGTGGCAGCAGACGGCCCGCGAGAAGCCAGCCCTGGCCGTTTACCAACAAGGGAAATCGAAGGTCGAAACCAACAAGGGAAATCGAAGGTCGAAAAAGAGCCCCTATATGACAACACTAGGGGCAGTGGACTGTTGTGCGAAGCTAGGAGCGGTGTGCTTCGCACCCGATGTCTTCGAGCAAAGTACACGGAGGGTATGAGCACGATGTGTGAACTTTGCGGGGGCGCTGATGAGACCATCGAGCACATCGTGTTGGAATGTGCAGGCCTACACCCGTCGGTTTCGGATGCACAGGACAATTCCTCAGTAGGCCCCATGCCACCAGACGCGATCAGCGGGTCCAACAGCCTCGGGGCACTAGCGATGGCAGTCGGTTTTCGCCGACCCGACGAGCCACCGCAATGGAAGCTGGTTGAGCGAACCAAGCGACGTTTGGAACATTGGTGGCGCACACGACACGGTCACGCTCCTTGAAGGCTCAGGGGACCAAAACGTGCCATGAGCGTGTGTTGGGTGTTTTTATTCTTTAGTTTTTATTCTTTGTTACCTTCTTGGCTTGATCCAGTTTTTAGTACCGTCGATCTCCCGACACAAAGGGATAGCCAGTATCATCATCATCATCATCATCGGGAAACGCGGAGCGGCGATGCATGTGAAACGAAAGCTCGCGAACCGCTTCGCAGCGCCGCGCCGCTGTTCGCTCTGTTCGCCAATTCGCTTGCATATGAACCGCCCTTACCGCGGCGACGACGGTGACGTTGCCGCCACAGGAGCCGCGTACGCGTGCCTTGCGAACGCGAAGTGCGTTCGCCGCACAAGTGGGCATTAAACGTTCTGTCGAACATAATCGTTGTCTTTGGCGAGGAGACTGTCGGTGAGGGTGTCGCCAGAGGTCACCGCCCAGCGGTTGCTTTCCCCACTGTTCTCGTCCCAGGCTTTCGGGTCATTGTCAATGAAGACGACCGCACCACCGCAGACTTAGCTGATCCCCCGGTCGCCGCTACGATGACGCCACCAGAGCTCGCCGCGGCGCATCGTTGCTAACAGCTCAATTTCACCGCGGCGTCTAACAATCGGAGTCTATGCATATGCGCGGCCGGCGAAGGCAGGAGTGGCGCTGCGTGCGCCCTCCGCAGGCGGCCGGCCGCGGCCCAGCGCCGGACGGAAGGGGGTGGAGGGAGGGGTCAATGTCGGGTCAACCGCTTTCGCGTCCCCCCCGCGCGCTCGGGGCGCGCAAGGAGGAGGCGCCGCCGATTCCCTGCCGCACCCTCTCCTGTCCGCCCGGCAGTCAACCGGTCCCGTTTGACCGCACCACGCGCCGCGATTCCCACCGCACCGACGCACCCAGGTCCACGGGGAAGCGTTGCCGCGGCCGCTCCTCTCGGCCCGGTTCAATGTGGCAGCCTCGCTCTTTCCGTGTAAATCACCGTCTCATGCCGGCGGTTTCTTGGCGCGCCTTATATTTATGCGAGATTTGTTCCGGTTCAGCTATTGGCGCCTCGCTCGATGTAATTCTCTTTTGTTCCGAACCTTTGTTCCTTGTTTTGGTTGCCGCGTCTAATAATTTCGTGAGCCTTACATGCCTCATGAGCGGCGTATACAGCAAGTGTCCACACTTTCTGTCCGCAAAGTAACTCGGTTAAGTTCGGGAAAGTTCGGAGGAGCTACGCGCCAGCTGCGCGAGAAGTTGCTCGGGAAGAGCATCATGGGTTGCACAATCGCTACAGGTGGCTGTTACAAAAACAGCCGCCGGCCTGTGCAAAGGCGCATCGGTTAACCGCCATCTAAGTCGCACAAACGCGCAGAATACCAGAGACATAATCAACCCCAAAACGCACCAAAGGAAACAGCAGTAATGCGCAACGCTTTCGCGTTCATAGCACGTACGGAGACAAGTGTCCCCGGTAGTTTTTGTTTTTGTTTTGTTAAATAGAAACCACAAGACGTGACGCTAGACCGTTCATTCCGAGCGCTTCTTGGGTACCGTCAACGTACGTAGCCGCCGCAAAGCACGCACGCAGTCGAGGGCAGCGAGAGTTTTACCGTGGTGCAGAGATCAGAATGATTCAATCCATTACCCCCCCCCCCCCCTCCCCAGTTCGTCACATAAGACGTTATTGGCTTGATTTAAAGCAGGAACCGAACAAACTGACCTGCGAAAAAAAATGCTGCCCTCAGTAGAATCTACATAGTCTGCTCGACGGAAGAACCGAGCAAGCGGGCGTCCCGTCGGAGGAGCAAACGATGCCTTCATCAGATAGTGTAAGTTTGTGGACATCTTAATGCAGCGAGCATTCTGGCGAGAAGAAAAAGGAAACACAAAAAGCCCTTCGCACGTGTCATGCCGTCGAGACGGTATTGGTTTGGTTATAAGGATTTCGTGCCTTTCTTGATCTTTTCGAAAGGCCGGCCAGACGCAAGAACACTGGGTCCAGTCCTTAAGTTACGTTCAATGCCCTCCCGGTGGCCTCTTTTCAGGGCAGAAAATCGCGGGCTCGACTTTAACGAGGTCTGCTTTACGTCGTCTCATTGTGCGCGCCTTGTTTTGCACCCCTTGCCGTCTTTTTTTTTTTCTTTTAGCTTTTGCTACGTCACCCATTACATACATTTTTAAGAGGAAAAGAACCAGATCGGGGTATTTTTCTTGTTACTTCTTCCCGAGCCGGATAGTCTTGTTTTCTCCCTCCCTCTCTCACTCTTTTGCGCATCTTTGCACTGAAAAGAGAAGCGAGAGCAGCGCCCTCTCCCGCATAGCGCGTCGGGTCGCCTTTTCCACGAGCCAGCTAGCCGACTGCGAGAGCAGCGCCCGCTGAACGCGCCATCCAAACTGGCCCGTGCCGCTTCGTCTCGCGGGCTTTTTGTTCCATTTCCGCGTACAAGGCTTCGCTCTTTCTGCGGCGGTCCCCTTTCCGCGGCTCATTAGAGATGCGCCAGAGGAGAAGGAACACAGAGCAGCGGGACTCGTGTGCATGAGATCGAACTCTGCCGCGAGAAGCATAGAGCGCCGCAGCACGCTCTCCACTGAGAGCAGGTTCTTGTCAAAGCGAAAGGGAAGCGAACGGGTTTCCGGTCGGCAAGCCGCGCTCTCGCGGCATGAATGCCCGGGCGACCGCGTCGCGGAGCCTGTCAGGCTGACGAGCCGATTCCGGCGCGCCAGGTTAAGGTCGCTAACGCGGGCTGACGTCGGACGACAAAAGGACGGCGGGGCGCCCCTTTGGCCGCTCTCCTTCTCGGGCTTCGCCGGGCGTTGCGTCGTGAGCGGCGTTTCTTGCACGCCTGATTAACTCTGACGGAAGGTGCGTGCTGCCGCGTTCTTTTTTTCGCCTCGGGGGTTCAAGGACGTCGCCTGCTTTTCCTGGGTTGGGTGTGCGCGGCGCGCGGCTGAAGATGAGTGGAGTGCTTTGCCAGGCAGCCTGGTCGCTATATACGAGCCGCAACAGTAGTAGCCTTCTTAAGCCGCTGATGCTTGTGCCCTGTCATCGGTGGTCGGCAACAGCCAACTCTGTGGCGATGGGAGTAGGCAAGCCTGGAAAAGTCACGTAACTCCATTCATGAAAGCTTCAAAATGGAGATTTAGAAATGGTTTCGAGCAAAAAGCAACGTGCCTACGTATAGTTAGCGTGCAAGTTGATAATGAATGGTTGCCGCATAGCGTGTGCGGGAGCTAACAGTCTGTGCGATAGCATTTACTTCAAGTGACATTTCTCTCGCTGAAGACGTTGAACGCAATCAACACGCACACTTTTTTCGGTCTTGAGCAAGCCTCGTCTAATTGAACCCGGTTTCGTGTCAGCAGTATTCATATTGTTACATTCGGGCGCCCGCCCGTCTGTGTTGGCAGCGTCGTCAGCAAGGCTCACCTGCTGGAAGCCAGCACTGAGCTTCTTCTGTATGGTTCCGAGCCACGCGATAAGAATCGCTCCCACGTTCGAGACCCGAGTACCGAGAGCGTCGCCCAGGTGGATTCCGGGAACCAAGTAGGGGGAGCGAAGGCACCTGACAGCACCGAGTGCGGCTACACTGGATGGACTCTTGGCGGAGCGGAGAGGCCGCCGCAGGGATCGAGCGGCAGCTAATCCCCAATGGCCGTGACTAAGCTGAGGGGACCAATGTGGCCTCATTCCCGGAATACGGCAGCGAGCTGGCAGTCGTCGTTCGCTAATCTTCGCAGGCATGGCAAGTGACGAAGCGACTCATTTGGCTACTAGACCCGACCGTGCGTTCTTGTCTGGGGCGTCCACTGACATCTAAAGGACAGGTGTCGGCGGTGCGTGGAAGCTTTCGGCTGGCTACGACATCATCCCCCTCCGCTGTCGACGTGGACACAAGGGCATCCTCCTCTCTCCCTGGCTCGACACGTGACGAGGGCGTGTCCCTGTGTGCGTTGGTGTGTGTTTGTACGCGATAATTCAAGTTTAAGCCACTCCCACCCTGGCGGACACGTCCTCAACCTGGGGAATCTGGGGACCAAGAACTCTATAAAACTGGACAGCGAGTGTTCTATTGGTGTGCTCCCATTTAGGGATCATGCTCCCTTTTAAGGCTCCTTAAGGCTCCTTTTAAGATCCTCTCTTCGGAGAGAAGTTCCTTTTGACCTCTACCTATGTAAACAATGTAAATAAACTCCCAAGTCTTCTTCCTCCCATCATTCAACTCCTTTAACTCGTCGGCAGTCCTGTCCTGGTGGTGGTGGTGGCGGTGGTGTCCGGAGCAAGCGTCGTTCCTGACCCGTGGTCCCGTCGGGAGCGACTCCGAACCCCCATCCAACAATATGCAACAAACTACTACCACGCACTAGCGAAATCAGAGCGTTGCTTTCAGAACGTTGCCCCCAAGCTAGGTCCTTTCGCGCTCACCCACATTTTTGTGCCGTCCCGTAAAATAGTGCACCAGCGAGATAAAACAAGCAAGTTCGGCATATATGGTCACTGATGCAGTCGGATATCTTGGCTAGTGAACGGGAACTATGATATAAGGCAACGCTGGCTTTCGCGCGCGGCGCTGATTTACTTGATGCAGTGAGCACCCGTCAACCAATCACGAAAAGGCGTGGCGTAAGCGATTTTTCCGTCACATTTCAAGGTTAATATTTCGATCCGCCTTTCGTATTGACGGTTTTGTCATTGCGGCGCTCCTGTGAGCATTTCTAAGTTTTCATTGTGCATTTAATCGGCATGTCGTTGTCCACATTCTGCACTGCCCTCCTCCTGTGGGTAAGCGTGCATCCAAACCTGTTCGCGCGTTTATAGGCGCAACGTATAGTTGGTGTTGTTTCCACCCGTGCGCACTCTATACAACCAGCATATGCTTCGAATCCGTCACATGCATACCGCAGTCGCCTCGCAGCGTCCAACTCCATGCGAAGACTTGACACATTGAGGACACTGAGATAAGCGCAGCCGCTCGGACCTCATGTCAGACTCGGTGATGTGGGCTTTGTGTTTGCACCGCTGCAGGCATGCACCGCTGCAGGCACACTGCAGCGTGTCGACCTGCGACTAACCCTTTTTCCAAGTGATTTACCAGGAATGCTTCGTCCGTCAGCTCTCAAGGACCCGCTCGCGATCTGCTGTTCTTTATTTGAGCTCGAATCACGAGAAATTCAGGGACTTTGCCACTACGTCGCTAATCAGACTGTGGTTGAGAATAACCCACTTCCGAGCAGTGATGATCGCACAGCTTATGACTACCAAAGAGGACTGATTGCACGTGAAAAATAAATAAAAGTCGCCCTATATACTTATCCCGAAATGGGCCTCCCACGGAAGTGAGCAACCATCGAAACGATTTGACAAATGTGTATTTACGGAGGCACACGAAGATGCCACAACGACTTCATGATAAGACGTGACCGTGCGCTTGTAACTAGAATAAAAAAAATTTAAACCTAGCCAAACGCAGGACGAATGGGTGCCAAGTAAACTTTCTTGACGTGGCGCAGACGTAACTCAAAAGATGGCCATGCTTTGGGCACTAGCACGCAGTTATCACCTCATGGTTGCACAAAGGAGCTCAACAGGTGATCGGCACTAAACAGGTGGCAGTTAATTAAGTATAAACCACGTGTATTTAAATAGGCAATGCAAGTGTGCGAGAACAAACAGAAGTCTCCCACCAACGAAACCGAGATGAAACCAGTGGAAACGGCATGCTTTCACAAAGATATTGGCCAAATGTGTATCACATAAGTCACATCTGCCGCGGAAGACCTGTGTCACCCTACAGAAGTAATTCCCAGCTCGTTCCGCTTCATAGCTTCTGAAAGGGGAATCAGAATTAATGCAAACATCTGCAGTTCACTTCTTTCACCCTGACAAAAAGACCTGAGAAATGTAGAACGCTGGGACAGTTGGCTACTGTTCCGGCATCAAAGCTAAGTGAGAGCGTGAATAAAGGAGGCCAGGAGAGGAGCAAAAAAAGAATTTTTGGGGCACCTAACAAACCTTATGAATGCGAGAGCAAGTGTAACGGGCTCACTGGGCAACTCAACCACGCTGTGAGTAGGCGGTGGCGCCCATCTACAAATTGAGGCAGTTATGCGCCTTTCCTTTCCTCAAAACCGGCGGTAGGTTTAGACTCTGCTGATTTTGAGGAAAGGAAAGGCGCATAACTGGCGCCCTGGGTCAGTGGACACCAATAGCGCGTTGAGGTACGTAGCAGCGGAGACGCCGGCGACCTATTGCTCCAGGAGGTGTGATGACGTCATTTGCGTGCCGCGTTTCGGCCACGGGTTTCTGATGACGGCGTGGTTTTCGTACAGTGAGCCATTAAAATCTAACGCATTAAAAACTCTCGCGGTACCTATCTTGTATGTTCTCATCCTTTGGCGCTGTCGTTCATGAGCCCCATATGAATTCGTGCCACAGGCAGCGGCACTCACTTCCGGCAGTTCCACAGCTGGACGCTGAGGTGCGCGGACGCGAGAACGGAGAGTTTATTGCACGGTGTTTGACGCGTCCTCTTCCTGCGATCACTACATGATGTACAAGAGCGGGCGCAGCGTTTTCGAACAGCGAGTTGCACGCGAGAAAAAACCGGCGTCTTCTTTGCGCCCCGGAGATCTCTTGGGCACCCAATGTACCTCGGTGTTTTGTGAGAGATTAAAGACCCTCGCTGTCATGCCCAGTCCACGCGCTCATTTTCCTCGAAGCTGCGCTATAACGGGGAACTTGGGCTGAAGTTTGCGGTGCCGATTGCAGCGCCATAACACACTGCCTAGCGAGAAGAGCAAGCAGTTTTGGGTAGTACTCTTAGTACTTTTCCGCGCCACCTTCAGGCGCTTATTGGCGTGAGCCTCAGCGCTCTGTCCAAGGCGCACGTGGCGTGCGTCAGCTATCTGGGCTACGCCGAGAGAAGCTAGGCAATGAATGCTGTCAGCCAAACGCGGGCATCTAATCGCGCAGAATGTGTTCTCGCGTCTGCAGCGGCCCAAGCGGCTGACAAAGGCAGTTTTGAGTCACCGAATGGAACAACTGCAGTGCCACCTTGGTAGCGCAGGTTCCCCATTGCGCCATTCCTGTTTTGTCGTTCATTCTAAGCGCCATGAAAACCAAGCGTCCACTCCCCCACCATATACAAGTTCACACATCCTGCTCGCGAGCGGGTTACGTATCTTTCAAACCCTCTTCCCCGCTCTGTTGCGCCTAGAACTTGTTTCTGCAGGCGCGAAAAGGATTTCTCGAGATAAGCATCGGCCATCTATAGGCCCCACCCACCGTATCGCTGTGCTGGCTGCGGCCGCGAAGAACAATGCCCGGGCGGAAGCCCTGTTTAATGGACAAGCTGGCCGGCCGCGAAAGCGCAATTCTCTCGGCAACCGCACATCCGGAGGCGCCCGCAAATCAAGTTTCGTGCACTGGCTGTCTCGGCCTTTGCGAGGCCGGCTTCGATGTGGCGGGACAATTGGGAACGGTCACAAAAGCGCCACTGAGGTCCCAAACCAAGTCTTCACAGCGGCTTCTGAAGGACTGCGCTTTAAATGAATCAAGCAACTCTGTCACGGAAAAGTTCGCCAGCAATGCGTGGCCAGAAAAAACGAAGCTAAACTTACACTCGCGGTTGTCGATTCAGCGCCACAAAAAGTTGTTATGGCCCACCGTATTGCTTCAGATATATCTGCGATAAGCAAACAGCTACGCTGGGCTTACACCAATCTCTGTGGTCCAGAAGTCGACAGAAGCAGATCTTGGACCATGCATGTCTGCTGACTCAAGGTGGCTATGGGACAGCTGGAATTTAGCTGGTGCAAATGTATGTGATGCCCTCTGCGCTCGATAAAATCAAGGCTCTTCAAAAGCCTCTTTACAAAGTTCGATTTGAAAATATTGGATTGCAAAACATTTATTTCGTCAGTAAATGGAAATGCAGACGATCCCTGCTAGGTGGCTATCGACCACGGCTGACAGTGACCTGAGTAGCCCATTCAGTGGCCCGGGTTTGAATGCCCAGGTCTGAGCTGACCAACACGGCCTCGAGAGTGGGAACTTGTATTGGATATTCCGCTGGCGGCTCCTCTCTAGTTTCACAGTATGTGATCGCAAGTGGCTATCTTGCCATATAGTGTACATTCCGGGTCGTAATGAACGACATAGATTTTTGATACTAAGTACGGAGTCATTAAGGATCGCATCTGGAGTCGCCTCCACGTGGTCTCCTGCTCCTTATCTAAGGTTTTGTCTGGAGTCCTTTCTAGTTTAAAAATATGCCATCGGTATAAGTGGCATGGTAAAACTTTTATTCGCGGCTGCGCTAAAAGATGGCGCTCTAGGCCTTCGAGGAATAGTGTTCCTGTATGAGCATGTACAGGAACACTATCGAAGAAGAGGAAAGGAGAAGGTTAAGTGGATGTACTGTACATATGGGGCCGAAAACATAATGCAAAAACATAATGGAATACATGTTGAAAATATGTGTCTGAAGAGGCTGCGTGGCAAGACCTGTCTTTCTGGAAGCAAACAAACATTTTTGGCTGAGTCGAGATTGTGGTGTCGATATCAGGTCTCACGTGTGGTCTGTCTTAAATCTTTAAAGCTTTATAAAAAAGTGACCATTATGCAACTAATTAGCCGGAATTTGTTAATTATCGCTTTTATTTTTCACGTTACCCTACATTTTGCTGTCCCAGTCTTCAAGACTATATTAGTTCGAGTCTAATCCAATTTACAAAGCTTGCCAATGTGCAGTAGGTCTTGAGGTAGCCATCAATCAATTCCCTTTTTTTTTTTTCGCGCCTCATTCCCAAACTTGGCGCTTAGCGTGCGCCGCAAATGGGCGCAGACCGCATAACCGCGATCAATATCTCGTAAAATTGTATCCGCCGAGCCCAACACACACGAAGTGAAGGCAGCATCCACGTGACCATCAGCACGTGCTTTTTATAAAGCAGTGAAGATTAAAAAGAATCAGCCGGTCCTTGCTCGTGAACTGCAGCTGTGTTATGTGGACTGCACGTACTGCATGCTCATGTTCACACAACTGCGAACATTTTCCGTGTTCGTGTACATATAATATGCTCGATTTTTGTAACGTTTCATTCGTGTCCTGTTTGCCTGCGTGAGTGCACCGTTTCCCGCTATTGTTAAAATTACCTTACGCGAAAAGCGCAGCCGGCGCCACTTTAAGGCGCCAACATGTCCTTGTATTCGCGTCATTAAACAAAGACAAAGACGGCAGTAAACGTTTCGCTGGCGGATTACACGGATCCTCTCTTGTAACGCTCACGACCATGCATACGCCCGGCAACAGCAATGACCTTAACGGGCGCATCACTGCCCGGACGCCGAAGAATAATAGGAGGACACTTTCTACGCGAGGAACAAGCATAAGAGAAACGCATCAGATGCGCCCCTGCAAAGCGCGGGCGCACCTCGAGACGGGGGAAGGAAGGGACGATGCAGGCCTCTCCTTTCAGCGGCGAGGCGCGGCTCGTTCCGCGCCCGTGGTCGCCAAGTTGACCGTACAAGGGGGAGGGAGGGCCGTCGCCGAGCCGCGCGGAAGGTGAAAATTTATTGCCCGGAATCTCGCGCTCCGCGGCCTCTTAATTGCCTGCAGGGCGCGCTCCCGACTGCGTGCACGCGCCGCGGACGCCCGTGCGCGGGACGCGTCGTCCTTCGCGGCGCCGGAATTCGACCGAGCCATCTCCCATCCCGGCTTTCGGCCAGCCGAGGAAGGCGTCGCGATGCTCGATAAGCCCCCGCCACTCGAGCGGAGCCGCCGGTGGTGGGAGGGGGCACGGGTGTGGGGGGACGGGCTCGAACGGGCAGTTGCGGCGAGTTATAACGTATGCATTCATTGCGGTCAAACGGCGGCTGGAAGACGTGGTGATGGCGGTATCGGGCGGATGCTGCTGCACGCGGACGGCGTCCGTTTCGGCGGGCCGCCTGCGCGTGCAGCTTTCAGGGTTGCATGCCACCGCTCGCTTTCATCGCGACCAGACCGGTTTCTCGGCGATCACCGGCCGACCGGAAGTCGGCTGGGCTTCCTCTCCGGGGTCTCCCCGAATGTTCACTGTGCATGGGTGGCGGTGCATGCGCCAGCAGGGGCGCAGAATGGAAACCACACAGGCGGTTTCTGAGAGCCACGCGTGGGCGATATCGAAGGTGATCTTCGATATCAACTTTCGATACATTTTATGGGTCGGCATGAGGTATCGCTTGCCAAAAATGCAAGCATCGGAGTATCGTTGTCGAAAATACATTTTTTTTTGGTGCATCGCGTATTTGAACGATACTCGATACTAAAAAAAAAAAAAAAGAAATGTGCCGCAGAGTTTGAGGATGCTGTGAGTAATAATTAGGTCGCGGCAGTTTGATTTCAGTAGAAGTTAATAGGTTAAAAGTGACTGGAATCCTCACTGTGGCGGGCTTATTTCAATAGAAGCAAAGTGCTAAGCTGAGCATGCACTGAGGTCTTGGTGCGTGTTAAAATCTTTAAAATGGTAGGACAACTTAATCCGAAACTCTGCACATGCCGTGCCTCCCCAGCTCCGGTTTTCACCTCGCACTTAAGATTAAACCAGTGTTTTTCGGCAGTCAGCCCGGTTAACGTGGTTAACAGCTGGTCTGACTTCACGAAAAATAGATACGCTTCCAACCTCCCGGTCCGATTCCGCCGCCTGAGTTTCCGTTGTGTATAGTTAAAGTTCGTATAGGACGCGCACAATAACATGCCACGAAGGAGGTGAGAGTGGGCGAAATGATTTTTTTTTCCATCGGCTGACAGCAGAAAGCGGCGGCAGAAAAAAAAAATCGTCTTTTCTGATTGCAGCAACACGACGTGCAGAGCCCAACACCAATAAGAGAAGGACATTTTGAGCTGTGTGCTGAGCCGGGAATACTACGCAAAGTAAGCGTATATCGCGCATTTTCTCGTTCAGACATTTGTGTACCATGTTCTGTGTGAAGCACAAGCCGCCTAACGAAGTAGCAAGCAAAACAGGCTCGAAAAGTGATTTGTGCTTTTGAGATAACGACTGCATGGTCTGCCCTGCCCGTTCATTTTTGCCGTTCGTCCGTCCCTCCGTGTGCTCCTGTACAAAGGTCGGTATAACCATGCTCTGCACCTGCACTGATCCTGTGCACAGGTATGTACACCGGTGCGAGCGCCGAACGTCGTGAAACAGGCGAGAGCCACTTAAAGGCTGCATAAGTGGATGCATTGGCAGCTTGACGAAGGTATGTAGGCACTACATAAGGTGTTTGAGGTGTCCTGGGACACACGAAAAAGACATCAAAGGAGCACGGCAGCGCGCCAGGTGAACGATAGCCGTGCACTTTGGCAGAGATGTCTCAGGTAAACAACCTCTGGCAGCAACCGCAGAACGATGCTCTACGTAGTACGTATATCAGCGCGCAACGTATATAGGTAAAATAGACTACTGTGCGGGCCCCGAGCATGGGCCCGCGATGTAGCAACCGGCTATCCGAAATGCCGAGCCCTTTCAGCCGCCGCTGTCAAACGCGCGCCTCCCAGAGGCCTCCACATGAACAGCCCCTTCCGGCGGATCTGTGTCTCCTTCAGTCAAGGCAGATATGGAGAATGCTGCCTGTGGCGCTGACTTGTGGAAATTGCGGCGCCGAATTCCCGCCGTGCATGGATCTCGCAGCTCGATATTCGCCTTGCTTCCCCCCCCCCCCCCCTTTTTTTTTTCCGATCCTGCAAGCCTCGGCATATAAACCCGCGCGTATAGCAATTCTCTATGGCAAAGCGTTCGGGGCACAAACCATAATGGACGCAGCACTGGCCGTATTCGTTTGCGCAGAGCGGCCGCTGAAATCTCGAGAGATGGTGGGTAAAGGATGCCACAGAGACTGCTCTTGCGTCTATGCGCCTCAAGCCCCGGGGCAGATCCTGCTAGCGTATACTTTGTGGCGCAGTCATTTTCTTTTCCTTTCTTCAAAAAAGAGAACACACACCTCTGTCCCCGAGTTTGACGAGCGGCGTGGGTCAGGAGAGCAATGTCAATGTGCAGTAACTTCTCGGGTGTCTTTCCATGGCTTTGAAGGTAAAAAGAACAGAAAAGGTAGAGACAGAGGAGAAAGTAGATGGAATAACCATTGTATTGCCGCAAACTTAGCAGCATATTTTACCTGGAATCTACGTTTACATCAATAAACACGCCGCTCCTGCACTAGACACAGCCAGTTCAAAATATGAAGCGTTATATTTAGAGTGCTATAATACACCACACTTTTTTGCGCTGCGTGATATTACTTTCACCCATGCAGGTGACGCAGGTACGCGGTTAGTGCAAAAAGTTGCGATGTTCAGTTTCAGTATGTTTCCTCCTGTGCAACAGGCAACCGAGGCTAAAGCTGTAAAAGCAGTTTGACAAGCTATAGGGCCTTGGCGCCTATTAAACGTGGCAATACAGCGAAACTGAAGGAACCAGCAGCATCTATACGAATAGGTTCGTACATGGAAACGCGCTCCCCCCCCCCCCCCACCAAAAAAAAAAACAGAAGCACATGCAGCCTCTAAGCGCATGGAAAGATAAGTAACATAAATGGAATGGCACGAACTAACCCGCCGCAGAGGCTCAGTACTTCTGGTGCTCGGCTCCTGGCCCGAATGACGCTGGTTCGATTCCGGCCGCAGCGGTCGAATTTCAATAAAAGAGGAACACTGGATGCTCGAGTATTGTGCGAACTGTATTGAAGAACTCCCGGTGGTCGAAACTATCCGGAGCCCTCTACTGCGGTGCGTCTCTCATAGTCTGAGTCGCTTTGAGACGTTGAACTCCATAAAACCTAGATTCATTCAAATTACAAAAATGAAACTGAAAAAACTATTAGGTTTTCTTATTTTTTTCCCGCCATTCATTGTATCTTGTACAAACGGTTAGCCTACGCCGTATGTGGGACTTGCGTATATATGTATCCGCCCTCCAATTATGGCCTCATGGCGCTGCAGGAAATGTAAATAAATAAATAAAAATAAAAAATAAACATATGAATAAAAATTATATTGCTGAACTAGACCGTTTGTTCTTGGTTCTGAGAAGCACAGCCGGCAGAACACAAATCCGCGAAAACATTTGCACGCCCTCCGCTCAGCGTTACAGCAGCGAGGGATGCACGAGGATCATAGTCGCAAAGAAAAAAACAGCAGTCGTCCCATGAGCTGAACCATTTTCTTTTTTTTTTTTTGCGAGCACAACCAAGGCCGCCGCACTGCTCGAGTAATATGTCACAGCGCTCAAGGTTTCCATTGCTCTGCAGCACACCCTCTGTCGGCGATTTCTCAGTTACTATGAAGCAAAAAGAAGAAATCGCGCTCTTTTCAAGCGCACAGGTTGCAGCTTGAAAACCGCACTTATTCATATACATGCAGACCGCATGAAAAATCCAGCTCGAATGCTTGGAAGATGAATCGCAGTACACATCATCGCAGCCAGTTTCAAGGGCGTCCACTCATTTATCTCCGTGGGTCAGGCCCTGGGTTCAGTATATTCGCTGAACGCAGCAGCCGCGTCGTTGGTCACGTGCTGCTTCGGTACCATAACTTTTAAGACCTCTGCTTTGTATCGCATCACTTTCTGTGCCGTCTCTTAATTAGCTCTACCGAACGACCACAACAAAAACAAAAGTCCAGCTTTGGGAAGGCAACTGGCTGCAGAGAGCGCCGAAAAGCTAAGGCGTTGACCGTAAGTGCCGTTATTGTGGAAACAGCGTCCAAATTATTTTCAATCTTTCCCTCACGAATCAGACGCGAAACAAAGTGTAATGCTCATCTTTCAGAGGCTAAATGTTCAGATATCTCTTAATTGTGCGCTTCATGTACATCGTGCGATGTGCCGCGTAGAATCTTGAGAGAAAAAAAGCTCCATCCACCTTGTTTTATTCACATAATCAGATGAGACAATAAACAACGCGCAAAAAATAAGCAAAATCTTCCGGCTCGGCTTTCTGTGCTTGGTGGATCCATAGATCGTTCGACACGAAAGATTGCTACAATTCGGAATTTGCCGAAATTCTTGTCTGTTCAATTATACCATAGGGGGAACCAAAAACTGCAGACACTGACCAAGTCAGAAAAGATGGAATATACGTTGCGAAAACCACGCCGCTTGACTGGTCGCAATGCCGCGAACAGGAAGCAGTAATTTATTTAAATGCAGAACGTACGTGCGGCGTAGTGAGCGTGCGTAGATGGCTGGCGAGATACCAGCTGTACCAAGGATTTTGATTGGTTTAGCTGTAAGCGAAGATGACGTCTTGTCTTATTAAGGCGCATGACCGTTTAGCGACATCGTGGTGTAACAAGCGGTGCGCCTTAACAATACGAGCTGTAAAGGCTCGGGCGTCGCGTTAGCGCTTCAATGAAGTAAGACTTAATTCGCGGTACTCTATTAACGCGTGTTATGTTTAACTTTCTTTTTTTCTGTATGCATGTGTAGCAGCGTTCAGATAAGGGCGCGTTTACTGCTGTCATCCCCATCCCTTCCTCCCTCTCCCAATTTACGCAGTATTCTCCGTTGCGACGGGTCTTTGCGTGGGACTAATTAACAGGTATTGTCCCTGGCAGGGGGCCGAATATTTTTTTTTTCCCCCGCCGGAGATGTGGCCCCCAGCGGCGTCTCCGAATCGTGCCAATTGTCCGGAGGCAATTAGTGAGATGAGGCTAGATTAGCCGTCGTGCCTTTCGTCACAGAGGAAGCTGGACGGGCTGTTATGCCGACTGCTTGTTGTTAAGCCGAGGTAGCGCTGAGGCGTTCTCTCCAGTTTAAACTGCGCTCAACAGCATGCCGTCTTTCTTCCGCGTCGGCAGGTCACGCGTATGTCGGCCGACGACCTACACGAGCGGAGGCCGTCCTATTCGAACGGCTGGCTGTTCACGGGATAAGAAACGTGTTACTAGCCGTACTCTTGACCACAGCTCAGCATATTATCTATGAATGTTCCAAAATCAATGATCGCCCAGCTTTGGTGAACATCTACACTATGGAACGACACCGCAACAGAAACGCTTTCCTAGTCCACCACGCACCTCCCTTTCAGCTGACAGGCTCGAACCCCGAGGATCCTTATTTCAGAGCATGTAGGCTAGGCTTGTGCCGGTTTTCCTGGTACACCAGAGTGCTTATGCAGTAAATAACGGGGACCTACGCCAGTTGCGTGCAAAATACATTCGCAGTCTCGACAACGAAATAAAGCGCTGTTACGAAATCAGGCTAGCTAGACGTAGATCAGTATACTCGCTGCGATGGCCATTCCCGCAATGCGCCGCTACAGACTGTTTTCTGCTATACGCGCTCCATTCGTCCGTATTTCATCTCGGCCTTCGAGGGGGCGCGCTACATTGTCGCTTCGCCTTTTCCCCCCGTTTCGGACTCCCGGCTTAGGAAAGCTCATACACGCTCGGCTCTGGGTATATTTATCAAGCCTATCCAGAGTCTCTTTTGCCCCCGGCTTCAATCTCGCCTCCTCTTTTAAAAATTTGTCCGGGAGCAAACCGAGTCTTTTCACCGCCGGCTTTCTCCGGGCAGAGAGAAGCGGGGTGCGCCAAGCGTGGGGCCCCGGCGAGGAACCTGGCTCGTCGGTCCGGGAGGCCTAGTTTCGTCACCGCGCATCTCAGCGCCCATTCATGCCCCGCTGCAGGGGTAATTAGCCACCTCACTCTGGCTCCTCGCGCGTTTCAGCCTCGTTGCGCCCCCGGCCAGGCCGAAAGGGAGGTGTCCCACCACCAAGGCCGCGTTCCTCTCCTGTGCGCTTCTGGCGCTCCTCCCCGCCCCTCCACCCAGCCACCTCCGGGCGTCGCGCGCTGTCACAACCGCGACTTGGCCGGGCACGGACGAAGCCGCGCCGTCGAGCGAGGGGACAGCTGCCCGCCGAGCTATCGACCGCCGCCTTCGCGCGGCTGTGTGTGTGTACGTGCCTGGGCTGCCGCCTGCCTGCTTGCCGTAGGTGGGACAGTGCATGGCGCAATTGGCGGTCGTCCGCTGGCTTTCGTGTTCTATATCCGTGGGCCCGCTGGCGCGCCGCGTGGCAGGTTGAGCCGGGGCGACTGCCAAGTGCTTTGTGGTGCAACCTTGAGACCACTCCACGTGTCCTCTGTGAATGTTCGTAGAAAGCGAGATTAAAAAGAAAGGCTTGGGGGTGCAGTGCTTTTCGAAAGTGACACGTCCGTTTCCGCGTGAGTGAGCGGGAATCCTGCAGAAACAGGTGCAGAAGGTAATGTTAAATGTGGCGACGTCCAACACCCAGAGCCAGGGACTGAAACGCGAAAGAAAGGCGCCGTTCCTTTTTCTCAGATGTTTCCGGGATAACGGATCTGCTTTAGGGTCGTACAGTAGGGCTTGTTTTGAATCTGAAGGACC
This sequence comes from Amblyomma americanum, assembly GCF_052857255.1. Taxonomy (NCBI): domain Eukaryota; kingdom Metazoa; phylum Arthropoda; class Arachnida; order Ixodida; family Ixodidae; genus Amblyomma; species Amblyomma americanum. The sequence goes on along the minus strand of NC_135497.1, from coordinate 221,443,385 downwards.
CCAAACCTACCTGTCGGGAGTAAGGGGAACTTTCACCTACCAGGGGGAGGGGGGGGGGCAATAGGGGCGGTCGCCCCCCCCCCTACATTTTTCCAAAAAGGGCAGTGCCCCCCCCCCCCCCCCCCCCGCCTCCTTTCAGTCTTCAATTGCTTGCACTTGGATCAGATTTCTGACAATTGAGACACTTCAGTTCTGGGACTCTTTTAATGCAAAGCACAGTGGGGATGAGCTGCTTGGCTTCGTAGCCAGTTGTAAAGCATTTCGTATAAGCAACCTAAACCAGTCATGTCCCAACAGAAGCAGACTGTCTGACTCGTACACATGATCATGATTAGCAGAATTTAACACGTTCACTGCGTAGCCCCTTATCATAGTTTTGATCTCTGTGCGTCGTGGCCCACCGGTGGGTCACCCGATGCTTTCCGCGGGAGCGTCGTGGCCCACCGGTGGGGCACATTTCTGAGGCTGTTTTTTCCGCCTGCTGAAAGATGGCTCTACTGGCATTTTCGGTTGCAGCTTGCGCGGGCTACTCCAATCATGTATGCTAGCGCAGAAAATCATCACGTAATTCCCTTGGCCCGTGCATTTCCAGGAAGTTGCTTCCCCTGGGGCCGCATTTTATAAGAATCCATTGTCCATTTTCCGCTCCATTTCGCGTGACGTAAGCCTGACTGAATCATCAGACGAAAGCAGCAGTCGATCAATCAAAGAACTGAAAAGCAGCAGATACCCGCGTTGACGATAGCCTTCGCCATTCGTTGCGCGCTGTGGTTCAATATGGGCTGCAATGTGCATCCAATAGTGAGGTCCGGTCGCCAATGAGCCAATAGTCAGGTGGCTTCCCACGGACGTTTGAACGGCACGGCTACGTCATCGAACAATAATGACCTGACGTAAAGGACCAAATGGATCATAGAAACAAAATGGATAATGGCTTCTTGTAGCATACGGCATCTGGAGAATTTATCTAGTCATTTATTACCGCGACTCTGCTCGCTTCATCCCCAGTGAACGCGACTGAAGCGCGTTCTCAAGGATGTCCTTGAAAAGCGGCGCCCTTTCTGTCTACCAAATTTCTGCTTTATGCAACTAGAGCGCGGCCAAGAGTTTCGGTCGTTCTGGTCCGCACAAATGCCAGAGGCGCTTGTTGCTCTCGCACCCTCGATTCTTCTTTCTTTTCCGGGGCATGCACAAGTTTTCACAATATAGAGTTTGCGTTTTGAAGCCGTTGCCTGCTACGTTACCTACCCACCGACCAGCTCCCCTTTGTGGGGCAACGTCACGTGACCCTGCGTTTCAGCATTCACTAAGCACCAATACTCAAGAACAAGACCTCAAACTCGACATTTTATTCAAGTACTTCCAGAATAATTTTCGTAAGAAAAAAAAACAGTTCAAATCACAGCATTTGCAACTAAACGTCTTACGTGCCACCAGCTAACGATGTCAAAAACGTAGTCTATGTTCAGGAGTTCTACTCGTGCAGAAGATTGAAACATGGCAAACACATAAATGGCCTTCCCGCGCAATTTGCGCAGAATGTAACAACTTTCTTCGCCATTACCCTTGCCTGCTCTGGACTTCTGCGAGCTCTCAGCGATGCGTAGCATCCAGTACATCTCCTTCGGACAGACCGTGCAGGTCCATCGGCCTTTTCCAGCGTATGGGCGCGCTTTGTTCCGCGTGTCCTTTCGGTCTCAATCTGAGCTGTGTCGAAGAGTGCGCGTGCCAACTCCTCGCGGAATTCGATGATTGGCGACGTTTTACCGTCCACCATTGAACGGACAACCCATGCGTTCACAACTGCAGTTCCAACGATGAGCTCCACCGCAGCTTTCCTATACCACTTGAGCCCTTTCCGTAGGCAGGAGTAGTAGGACGTCATTTGGTCACTGTAGTCTACGCCCTTTTTCGCCACGTTGTAGTCGAGGACTGTGCGCGGTTTCATGATCGGCTCACCCTTTCTCGTTTTTTTTCCGGTATCAACAAGGCTGGCGTCATGCTCAGCAACCGTTGTGATCATGAGAACGGGCCGTTTATCCAACCACTTCAGCACCTTTACGCCGTTGTGGGATTCAAGACCAACGACTTCGCCTTTTTTAACTCTAGCTTGTGTAACTTCTTTCGGAAGCCCCTTTCGGTTCGATCGGAGAGTGCCACATAAAAATGTATCATCTTTCAACAGGCGTGACGCAAGCGGCATGCTCGCGTAGAAGTTGTCGACGAAAAGTGTGCGACCGCAGCCGGTGAAGCCAGCCATCAAATTTACTACTACTTCTTCGGCATGCCCCATGCCCGCTATGGCGCCAGATTTTCCGGCATATATCTGCACTTTCAATGTATAGCCCTCCTTCGTGCAGGCCTTGTATAGCTTGACTCCATATTTGTGGGCTTTACCAGGGATGTATTGCCTAAAGGCGAGGCGCCCACGCCACGGAATCATCGTTTCGTCAATGACAATCTCTTTGCCTGGCTCCAACACTGAGCAGAAATTGCGATTCATTTTTTCCATCAAGGGTCGAATACGATAGAGACGATCCTGCTGTGCGCTCGTTTCCTCGTTATCTGCGAAATGCCAGAACCTTAGTAGCAGCAGAAACCGGTCGCGGGCCATGTTCTGGCGAATGCAGCTTACGCCGTACAGATCGCTTCTTGCCCAGTAGTGCTGCAGACTAGGAAGCCTTACTAGACCCATGCAGATCAGTACACCAACGAACACTTTCATTTCTTGCACGTTTGTCTCAGTCCATTTCTTCACACGCGATTTCTCTTGTAGGACGTTCGAGTCTATGTACTGTTTCCCATACCTGTTTGACTCATGAACCATCATGTCCCAAATGTCATCAGTCAAAAAAAGAGGAAACAAGCTGAGAGCATCGTTGCCAGTCGGGAGGCTGATTAGCACAGGAGGGCTCGAATACGATATTACTCTAACTCTAGTCGTTATCGCATTCCAACTTTCGGTAGGTAATGCAGCCTGAACATCACCATTTTCTGAATCCTCAGATACCGCTTCGCCGCAATCGCTTGACTCACCATCCCACAGTTCAGAAGAACTTTCCAATAACTCTTCGAGGCTGTCATCGTCGCTGCTTGGACACTCAACGTTCGCTGGAGCAGAAGTTGTGCCGCACGAAGTGGATGGCAACGTATTTGGGCTGCCGTGTGTCCCGGCGGATCTGCTTCCACCGCAGGGTCTTTTCTTCTGGTTTTCTGTACCTCCGTCGAATTTTTGACAGTCCATCACGATTTTTGAATGCTCGTAAAAAATGGAAATCACAAGGATGAGGACCACGAGGCTTGGCACTGAGAGTGAGCCAAGTTATTGCGAATAGGACAGACTAATTCTTCAGCTGAACTCTTGCACACATTGTGAGCGCTTTTCAAAAGTATGTTGCGCATGTGCAAAGCGCCCGAACAAAAGGCTGGCGCGGGTAGCTGGAACATTTTCTGCGCTGTTTCCTGATAGCCGTCAGCTTTATCATCAGACCCATTGCAAGCGCCAATGTCAATAAATACAGGCGCGCTTTATATCTCTACCGCCATCTGTGATATGATAGTGGAAACGCATTTTCACGCATTTGTGGAAGCATATCGTCGCCGCACTGCAAGAAACGCCTCGTTGTTTGCGCCACCACGGCTGGACTGCGTTGCGTGACCCACCGGTGGGCCACGACGCAGTGAACGTGTTAAACAAACTATGCACAGACTTTTTAATGCAATTGATCACTCCTCGTGAGTAAAGCTTCCCATTTCAATTCGTTTTATATTGCCGTGCATCTTTGCACCGTTTATTCGTTCGCACTCAAAACCACCAGAACACGGCTTTATCGTTTTCTTTTGTAGTGCGAAATGCGACCAGACTTATCTCCATTGATCATGGACACGAGAAAATGCTTTCACATTTTTCCAGATTGTTGTAGTTGCTTTTGGTTCTTTACCTCGAAGGTTCCTTGCCAGCTTTAAATTGAACGCGGCCAAGAACTGCAGGCATTCACTTCGATGAGCGCCGAGCACGCTTGTGGCTATCGCCGACGCCGAGTCATTCATTTCGATTCGTTGTCTTCCTGACCGCTGGAGTGTTGTCACCTCAACGTGACAGTTTGCATCAACCTTTGAACATTAAAAAATAAGAAATAATAATATATAGAAATTTTATGTAAATTAGTATTAAATAAATAAATAACAAAATAAACTCGAAGTCTTGCCCCCCCCCCTCCACCCCCCCCCCCCCCCCCACACACACACAAAAGTTCCGGTGTCCCTGCACCTTACCCATCCGAGCAGCCACTCCTCCGTAGCCTACTCCCCAATCACCAGCCGCATCCCTTATTCCCGGGTGGGTAATTGGGACGCTCCCCCTACTGCACTGGTGGCCCACGTCATCCACGAGTAGGGCAACCATCCCACAGCCTAACACTGAGCTTAGACAACGTATCTAATCCAGTGACCCGGTCCGGGGACGTTATTTAATGTGTTGGCCCTCTCCCTCTATCCGGAGCTTAAAACCGCCGCGGTGGCTGAGTATAGTTATGGTGCTCGGCTGCTGACCCGAAAGACGCGGGTGCGATCCCGGCCGCGGCGGTCGAATTTCGGTGCAGGCGATATTCTAGAGGTCCGTGTACTGTGCGATGTCAGTGCACGTTACAGAGCCCAAGGTGGTCGAAATTATCCGGAGCCCTTCATTGCGGCGTCCCTCATAGCCTGAGTCGCTTTGGGACTTTAAACAACCCATAAAACAAACCTTTCCGGAACTTAGAACCAGTACAAGCGCGACTAAACCCTGGTGACCTAGTAGATTTTGAAAAAAGATTTTACAAACGTTGCTGGGCTAGTAGTTTGGTGACGGTAATATCAGAATCAGAAAAAAAAAGCTCTTCATTCCCTAATGTCACTTTCCCCGCTCACCACGGGAAAGCTATTTCAAGAACGCCGTCGCTGACCCGTGTAGAAAAGGTCAGGCTAAGTTTAACCGCATGTGATCTATTGGCGAATGCGTACATGTATTATTTCATTCACTCTCTTTTAACTGATTTTTGTGCGGACTTGTAGTCAGACAGCGAGTCGGGCTAACCAACTCTCCCTCCAATCCTCCCCAGGTTTGCGAAAGGAGACAAGGCAACAGCCTGCACTTCGCTAATGGCGATCGCGGGGCCATGCATACGGGAGCGCGCGCCGTAAGCGACGGCGGATGCGGTACGTATCCTGCGCAGCCGCTTTCCAGCTGCACAGTTGCGACACGCGCGCTCTTCTTTCCGCGCCCGCGCGAGAACGCCCGAGAGTGACGCGGCAGTGAAAGCGCCCGCGTGCCGAGCGAGAAAAAGGCGTCGGTCTCGGCGCGTTTCTCCGCGGTCGGCCGCCGGAATATCGTTCCATTCGGCAGACGTGACCATGAATACGCAAGAGCTGGGGGCTTCCCTCGCCTCTCTTAAAGGGCGCCTGGCGGCCTTCTCGTTTTTATTAGCCTCGCTCCCTCGCCGCAGCTGAGAACCCGTTGCGCGCGCGTCGCCCGTGTGGCTCTCGCTCGCTCACTCGCTCCAGGAAGAGATCCCGCGCGCGCGCGTATATCAGACCAGACGGTGCTACTGCGGCCCGGCTGGCGCTACTGGGTCGATTTAACGCGCACGCCGACGCTCGTCCGGACAGCATTGAGCAGCTCGGTTTAGTGGGCCTCAATGCAGGCAGCATAACTGCTGCCCCAGGGGGATGCGACTCAGGCGCTGTATTACGCGCGCGCCGCGCTGTAGGCTGACGATCGGTTGTTCGCCATTTTTCCTGACGCGTATTGCAGCTCCATGTCGATGTGTTGGCCGTCAGCGCCTCCTTCGCTTGATTATGTGACGAGCCAAAGTAGCCTAGCAATTGGTTGCATCCTTCCTACACTCGGCGTCACCTCTGCGGCAAATGCTGCGTCTCTCGCGACCTCACTGCAGAAGCCGTGCTGGAGGGCGTCGAAACAGGGTCCATATTAATTTGTCGTCCGCTCAGCGCGGGACACGTAACAACCGGCACCATTTTTAAGCCTGCTGCAATGTTAGACTTGCTAACGCTTTCTGTCAAGCAGAATTGTTGAAAGAATGTCGAGGAGGTGGTGTATTTAACCTGCATGATAGATGCGTACATAACGTTACGAGGTGGGGTCTGTGAACAGTGAGAGAAGATGGAGTCACGATCAATTTCCAAACTGAAATCAGATAATAAGGGAGTTATTGCTCCTTGACATCCACCCAAGCGCAGCCATACTGCTCCAAAGAAAAGCTATATTTTCCACAAAAACTTGGTAGTTATAAAAAATCGTCCTGCTCCGGGGTTGGAACCCGGGACCACTGTTACTCCACATTAGGGGATTCCCCTAAACATTTGACCAACACTGCCGCCGCGGTGGCTGAGTGGTTATGGCTCTCGGCTACTGGTCCGAACAGCGCGGATTCGATCCCGGCCGCGGCGGTCGAATTTCGATGAAGGCGAAATTCTAGAGGCCCGTGTACTGTGCGATGTCAGTGCACGTTAAAGATCCCCAGGTGGTCAAAATTATTCCGGAGCCCCCCCTTCAGTGTCCCTCTTAGAGTGGGTCGCTTTGGGACATTAAACTCCGTAAAACCGAACCATAACCTTCCGAATATCAGCTTCTCGCAACCCACTATACCGTGGTCTCAAAATCACTTCGCCACGCGGGCGTCACTGGCAAACTTTTTCCTACCACGGACCAGTTGCTGTATGCTGGAGAGGTAAAAGAAAAAAAAGGGCGCAAGGCAAAAATGTGGAGAGTAAAATGAAACAAACAAAAAACGAACAAACTGTACGTCAGAAGCTGGAGTGCACAGGGTCAGCGCGAAACAAAAATATTTCTTTTTTTTTGTGATATTCAATGTTTCTACGTCTTAATTTTCATAAAAAAAAGATGGTAGTGTTTCAACGTAGCTAAACCGAGTAGACGTGCGAAAGAAGTTTTTAGCCTGATTGGTTCATGGTTTTGCTTCGCTGTGTCGTCATCACGTCCGGCGACGATACTAGACTCAGCTTAAGCTCTGACCGAAGTTAAGCGGATCTGATATGCTCGCGCCGCAGATGGAAGTTGATGAAGACGACGATGTCAAGTGCACAGAGCGGGAGCGTGTTCACAGTTTAACACGAGGCGTGATCGGCTGCGGCCGTAGCATAGTGTCCTCGTGCAGTGGCCAGCGAAGCTGATCTGTCCGCGCCGCCGCGGGTTCGAAACCCCCTTCGCGGCAATATTTATTTTATTTATGTATTCAAGGTCAAGGCTTCAGCGATGGCCCGGCTTCTCCAGCTTTGGTCGTGAAGTAGAGCTTTCGCTCTGAAAGCTAACTATAGTATTGACGTAGGCACGGACCACTGCACGTCCAACAATTCCTACTTGCGACTACAGCTCATCACAGGGTCAAAAATGAGGAGAGAGAAAAAACATTTATTCGTAAAAGGGAGACCCGAGCGGATTGTGGGTGGGGTCCGCAGTCGAAGACTCTAGTAGCTCCTGCCGACGCTTCCATCACAGTTTCAGCTGGTGCTATGCGTAGCAGTCTGCGAGCAATTAGAGAGACACTAAGCCGGATTTAGATTGTGACTGTACTGTCGTATTCAGTAAGCTGTTTAATGTACATTCAAGCCATTCGGCCTAGCTCGAGAGCTTTCATATTTTAAACAATAGAGCGCAGAAATTAGAAAGGGGCTTCTAGCTGTTATGAAGTCACGGATGACGTAAGATATCAGCCTACATGAGAGCCAAGGAAATGCAAACGGATTCATAGAATGCAATTTTCTCGCGTAAATACATGCATTAGCTCTACAGACGAGCGCGAAACGTTGTGAACGTTATCTAGAGAGACACTTTGCGGACGCAAACGGACGGTTTCGGTGTCCCTTCAAGCGTCAGAGCTTCAAGGACTGAATCGGGAGCCGCGCGGGCAGTGTACAAATCAGCTCTGATTTTGAGGACACGGCCTTACCCATGCGCGGAGGTCACGGGCGTCAGAGTGCGCAACGCAGCGAGGCTCCTTCTCCAGCGGTTTTGCGGCGGGGCGCGCTTCGTGTGGCGCTACACTTGAACGCGCGTGGTCGAGCAAGTTATAGGGGGGCAAGGTCAAGGCGCGCCCGACGCTATTGACCGCACATGCAGCCGGCCGAGGCGTCGTCGCTTGCTGCGCAGTGACCGCGACCCAGAGGGAGCTCTGTCTCACACCAGGCCGGTGAAGAACAGTTTTTCCTGCGCTATTTACTGCCCTTAGTTGCACTCTGAAAACTGTAATGAGCCCGTCGAAACTGAACTGGCTGCTGTACAAAGTGCCCGCGGAGTTTAAAGGGACACTAAAACACAAATTGAAGTTCGCTTGTAGCGATAGATTACCGCGCCACTCTGACTGAAAGCGGAGCTTCTATGAGCTGGAAAAGGACAAGAAACAAAGCGCAGGTGTCGCCATCCTCGCCACCGACTTCTTTGCGCGGATCGCAGAGGCCACGCTAAAACGCGATTCACTTCAAAACGGTGGCAACACTTCCTATTCCGTGAGGTGGTCACGAGTGTTAATTGACTGGCGGGAAGGTTTTGCCATCCAATTTTCTCGCCAATGAAAGCGTCTCCCTTTGCTGCCGGACAACCGTCGACATACCCAAACAGAGACAAAGAAGCCATTTTACTGAAAACGACAATTGAATGAAGTTGTTCTCAATGTCCCTCTAAAGCTGAGTTCACTCCCCGCACACGGACGTACAGAGTTTGATGATAGTAGAGACATATATCCTCCCTGCGCTTGTGTAATGCGCCACAACTGCGGTCTCTCGTGGCCGGCAAAAGTCGATAAATCCTGCAGTCGCTGATTTCGCTGATTGTGAACAAGGTTTTCTTCTAACCGGCAGGAAGAAAGTTATGTACCCCAGCAAGCATCATTTAGCGCAAGACTTGCATTTGCGCACAATACTTGGAGCATAACAGCCCCCTAGTTGCTATGTCTGCCCTGCGAAATAATTATAGCTATCGAAAAGTGAAGAGTGCTTTTGGTCACCCCCCCCCCCCCCCCCCCCCCAAGTGAGAAATTTTCTAAAGGAAAGCACACTGGCCTGCTTTTGTGCCGAGAAAAAAAGGGTTCAGGAGATGCATCGGGCAAGTAGAACCGCCTCCTTCAAAAGTTTCCTACAGATCCGTCACTGCTGTGCAGTCACGAGGCCAAAATTGGAGGGAGACCTCGCCGCGAAGGTGCACCAGCTGCTTGCATTGTACACATACTCGCCCTAACGATTCTTTCACTGGAGGAGCTGCTGCGCCGCTTCTGTCCCTTCATCGAAAGCGATGAAGAACCTCCATGGCCTCACGCTGAGGGCTCCGGAATAATTTCGACCACCTGGCGATCTTTGGCGTGCACTGACATCGCACAGCACACTAAGGCGCCCGTGTGCTGTGCGATGTCAGGGCACGTTAAAGATCCCCAGGTGGTCGAGATTATTCCGAAGACCTCCACTACGGCACCTCTTTCTTCCTTTCTTCTTTCACTCCCTCCCTTGTCCCTTCCCTTACGGCACGGTTCAGGTGTCCACCGATATATGAGACAGATACTGCGCCATTTCCTTTCCCCCAAAAAACCAATTATTATTATTATTATTATTATTATTATTATTATTATTATTATTATTATTATTATTATTATTATTATTATTATTATTATTTCCCTCGTAGCTGTGGCCCCAACAAATTTTGGGTGCATTGCTCCAAAATACATGCGCTTTCAAGAAGCTCGCAGGCAAAGCAACCTCTCCAGCTTGCAGGGCAAAGCAACCAACGTGTCGGGCCACAGCGCCCAGGTTAACCACGTTTTGGAAATTCTAAAAGCTGATATGCATATTACTTAAGATGGGCTACACGCCTCTCAAAAAATTAAAGAGCCTAACAGTAATAGCTGGAAACTTAATTATTCATTATCAGTTAACGAATCTGCTGGTTAGCACGTCTTAGCTGTATTTTGATGTACTACATCGCTGACAATACCATGCCGAAAAAAGCGCTCTTGCAACTCAAAAAGATTATTTTTAAACAGTGTGTAAAGTCTTAGGTGAATCACCCTATATATATATATATATATATATATATATATATATATATATATATATATATATATATATATATATATATATATATATATATATATATATATATATATATAGAGAGAGAGAGAGAGAGAGAGAGAGAGAGAGAGAGAGAGAGAGAGAGAGAGAGAGAGGGGATTTCTAGGGCTAGGTTGGCAATGCACTTGAAAGAAAACAGACGCGGTGAACAAGCACTGTATATTTTTCTGACGTTTCGACCGGCCTGAGTCTCAACGAAGGCCGGTCCCCGGCCGAAACGTCAGAAGTGCGGTTTTTCTTCACTACGTCTGTTTGTTTTCTTTCAAGCGTACGCATGC
>NC_135497.1:221386741-221432873 GCF_052857255.1 Amblyomma americanum | reverse complement strand
GACCGCGGCAGCAGCAGCTAGCCGGGGCGCACGTAGTGCCAGCTGCGCGTATGCGACGTGCACGGCGCGTCGTGACGATCGCTCTCTCGAGGCGCGCGCTGCCACCGCGCAGCGAGCGACAAACAGGACCGGAAATTGTCGTCCTGACAAGAATGTCGCTTCGCCGTGCCGCCGAAAGATGCTGTTATAGCCATTACGTCTCCGTTTCTCACGCCGCACGCACGACCTCTCGACTCACGGCGTGCCTCATCCGCGTGCGCCGCTCCGCTGCGGTGCGTGATATCGCTGCGCGGTTTGTCAGGAGTAGGGACGCGAGCGCGCCTGCCCAAACGGAGGAGCGCCGACAAGCGCGTTCGCGCGTGCCGCATGTGATATGCGCTCGCATATTACCGCTCGGCGCTCTCACTCGTGGGCGCCGCTGGAGCGCTGCCTGTCTTGTCGGCCTGTCCGCCACTCGGCATTTGCTCGCTCGCTTCGCTGCCGCCTTCTTGGGGACGACGTTTGTTTACTCCTCCGTCGGGAAGAGGGACCTGCGTTCGCGACTCTGGTCTGACAGCACGAGCAGGAAGTGCGCACGGGGCCGACGCGACGGACGGCACGCATTGCGCCAGCTGTCGGCGACGGTGACTGAGGAAGCGAGATCGCGCCGAGTGTGTCACGGCCACCCGTTCGAGCAAAGCCATCCAGCCTGGAATATTTACTTTATGCGAAAGGAGAGCTCTCGACGTGAACTGTAGGCCCTGAAGGAGGAACAGCATCTTTACAATATGGGAGGCGACATGGACCTCGTGGTTTTCACCATCCCCGAGTGTTGGGTGCTGCCGAGAGGCCCTGATGCCACGCGCGTGAGCTACTTTATTCTTCCGCGGTGCCGTCAAAAAGAATATGTAGACCACAGATATGCATGCTTCAACACATGACAAGCGCGAAAGGGAGCGCGAGGGACAATTTATGCGAAACGAAAATGTCGCGGAGAATGTCGCACCCGATCGGAAATAGTCTCGAGTCCTCCCCCCCCCCCCCCCCCCCACCCCCGCGAACGCCAATGTCTCCAGGTGGAGTCACTTTGCGGTTCCTGGTAAAATGAGTGAAATGCGATATATAACGCCCGTAATTTTGGGCTAGTATTTCTTTTTTGTTTTTGAAATGCAGGAAATAAGAGCTTAATGCACACCCCTGAGCTGATACATGCGGCTCGCACTGAAAATCCAAGTTTTTCCGAACGTACACATCTTTGTTTCTACCAAATCTGAAAGAGATGTGTGGCACACATTAGTTACAAGGCTTTTCAAGCTGCATGCAAGCTTTGGAATAACATTCCTGAGGCAAACGCGCATTTGCATGTGCGATGGACCACACATGCGAACGTGGAGCGCACAGCACGCATCGCGCTTTTCAAACTTGTCGGATGGCCCTTTCAAATAATTGGTTCTCGTTTCGCCGTTTTGATCTGAAAGCGAAGGTCGAGTCGGAAGCCTTGCAGATGTTCTGCGCAACAGAACGGGTTTGCGACACGGCTTCTGCTATGTTTAGAGCCGCCATCGTTTCATGATGAAGTCTATATGGCATAGATTTTTGCGTGTCCTTCTTACCTGTTGTCGTGGGTACCCCAACGACAGACCACCTCTGTTATCGCCTCGGCTCCGAGAGTCTTATTATGACCACAGTTTTGACCAGTTGGTCACGATCCAAAACTAGCATCTTGAAAGCGCGCCGACGCTCACGCCACCGCGTTTGGCCCTTTGGCCAGGGCGGCGTTGCAGCATATTGCTGCAAGCTTCCTCGTAAGGCCCTTTTGAGATTGCACTCAAGATAACTTGACCGGCGTGCCATGAAGGAAAGGAGCGCCTTGTTTATGCTAGTGGAAGCGCGAGACAGCGCAAAGTGGGTTGCGAAACTCGCAGGGGCGATTGCGAAATTCCAGACAAAAAAGTTGAAATCAAGCTATGGCTAGTGGTGGTTCGACAGCGCAACAGCACACACAGACCAAGTAGGAAACGAGACACACAAACCAGCGCTGAACTCACAACTCACTGTTTACAACTCACTGTTACAACTCACTGTCGCTGGCTTGTGTGTCTCGTCTCCTACTTGGTCTGTGTGTGCTGTTGCGCTGTCGAACAACCACTATGCATCACCAACTAGCCGAATCTGCAGTTCTTCTACAAGCTATGGCTGTTCCAGTTTCGAAAACAGGCTAAACGAAGTCATAGACCGTTTCATCGTAAACCGATGCGGATCAAAAGATAAGAAACCTGCGCTGTGTTGTTGCCTCGCTTTTACTGACCCGGTGAATGCAACGAAATGATTATTTTGCGGACTACTCTGCTAGCTGGAGCCTTCAGAAACGGAGGAATCGAAAATTGCTTCGTGTACGTTCGGGATGCATGGGCAGAAACTTTGAACAAGACGGCACTGCAAGAAAGTCTGAACCGCTGCAAAGCAAACTAAAAAGCTAAAAACGAAAGGCAATATCAAGCATCCCTCGCAAGAACATTGCATGCTGTGCGGCATCTTATGCTTGCGAGACGGTTTACAGCCCGGATCCCACCATCTATTCTTTATCGCAACCTTGGTTTCAAGAACAACAAACAGTATGAAAATAAGGGAGCATTTTTTTGTACACAGATTCAAGCAGTTGTTCTAAACGGCTTAAAAGGAGCGCGAAATGATATTTACTGAAGTTAGAAAAGCCCTCGAGCGATCGGTATTCCATCTCTCGTCACCGCACCGCAAAAATATTTAAGCTAGCTTTGAACACCGAAGATATCGGCGATTAAAGACGGTGCTCTTCCGGGCCCCTTTCAACTCCTACACGACAACGCCAGCAAAAACAAGAAAAAAAATAATAAAGAAAACAGGCCAGGACTGCACCCCTCTGCGCGCCATCTGGTCCCATCCCGCCCACACCACCTGGGCACTCGCCCAGATTGCCCACCGAAGCCATTGGGGTAGGTGCGGCTAAGAACGCGCGATAAGGTGTCGCATTAATCGGTTGCGAGCTACTGGGAGCAGCAATTCTTAAAAATTGTGTGTATAATTATAGGGCCCACGCAGAGCTATTAAACTTGAGTCGAATGCTCACAAGGACCACCTCTACAGATCTGTTCGTGAGTGCAGGGAAATGTGGCAGTCTCTGCATAGTTGGTCTTGCGCAGCGATCCTTCCCTTGTACACGTGACCGGAATTAGCTTGCTATATTTAATTTATTACAATGCAATTAAAATGGAGTGCACCAACGGTCCTGAAGTGTGCCTGCCGAAAGAGGCATTTGAGAAATAAACTCTGAGTCTTCGATAAAAAGAACAGCAGTCTTGTAAAAGAATTTATGCTACTTAGTGCAATCGGCATCGCGTAAAAAAGGAAGGAAACGAAACCGACAAACAACAAAATATATAGAAAAAATGTACAGCTTGTTTTGCGTGTGTGTGTGTGTGTGTGTGTGTGTGTGTGTGTGTGTGTGTGTGTGTGTGTGTGTGTGTGTGTGTGTGTGTGTGTGTGTGTGTGTGTGTGTGTGTGTGTGTGTGTGTGTGTGTGTGTGTGTGTGTGTGTGTGTGTGTGTGTGTGTGTGTGTGTGTGTGTGTGTGTTGCCCGGGGGGGGGGGGGGGTCAGTGAATTTTCCTGCGTTATGCGGTCTTCTTTCGGTGCCGAGTGAAAATGCATTATTAGCGCTAAAATCATCAACTCGGCTGTGCAAGAGCAAACCACAGAGAAAAGATCAAAACACGAGAGAGTCAGTGCCCTCGATTCTGTCGTTGGCCAAGTACCCATGCAGGTGAAGCGACCGTTTTGCGATCATTTTGAGGCGGCGCGTGTGACCACATTATATCATCAGCTACCCAGTGTTTTGCGACAATGTCTTTTCCGTCAAATTAATCTTTTCGGAGAGAAACGAGACGTGAATCAAAGTACTTAATGCCCTTCCAATGACAGAGCATTCAAAATCAACACCGTAGAGAAAACAGCGTTCTTCGAATGAAACTGAAATCGCCACTGCTGCCTATTTGACACTATAAAATATATCAGCTCACCGAGTACCGTCAGCGGACGCCGTGTGTGAAGCTCTACCCAAATCGACCGTTGAATCAACACTAACTGGCGCGCTTCGATCTCGACTGTCGTGCAGGTCAGACAACAGTGTCGACTGCACTGACAGCAGACCTTTGATCTATAGCTTCGGCTAAAAAAATCGCAGCGTCCTACAAGGATGGGCCCCCTTCCTACACACATTTACACCAGCGCCGCTAGGGCGAAGGCGATCCGGTCGAGCGACCATCTTCGGCGTGTGTAATTAGGTCGTCGCATAGTATGTACAGCTTGTTCGCGCGAGCTGCTGCCGCCGCCATTGTGCGCCGGGCATTGTTGCCCGTCGCCGTCACCTTGAACCGGGCACCGAGAGACGACGACCGGGCTCCCCCTTGGCCCCTCGTCGGCGCCGGAGACAGCGCGAGATGCCGCTAGGCTCGCAACAGCTGGCGGGCCAATATGAAGGCACTCAACCAGGCCCCGAGAGGGGGGCGCTGCTAACGACGCGAGGCTCGTGTCAGTGTTTTATAGCTTCAGAGGTCGCAACGGCGGTCTCTTCGCTCGCGGGCACTATTTTTTAGGAACCTCGCCTCGATCAGACACGAGCGCTATTGATGCAGGGGGCCGGCGGCGGATTGAAGCGTTCCCGCATTTTATCGGCGTGCGTACGCGCTGCGTCACTCGAAGAAAGACCAGCCGTTCCACGCAAGGTATAGCATACAACTTTGTACAAGCAGGCGACAGGAAAGCTCGGCACGTAAGGTACCATCCGTTCTGCCTTGGCTCAATGCTGACCGCTCAGAATTGCAGGTGGAAAGTTGTCTTGAAAAGAATAAATGAAGTTAAATATCATTTGAGGTGGGGGCGACATGGGTAATGAAAAGTTGTCGGGTCAGTGCCTCGAACAGCTGCATATATGTCAGTTGTCATCGAGCTCGTTAATAACTGCCAAACAACCACTAACGCATCGCATAGTGACTATATTTCAGAACGCGAAATGGTACTGCGATGCTGACTTCCTTTCCGGATATTCAGATGGCGCACGTTCTCAGCGATGATGATCTTGCATCGCGTCGACATCGGGCGACGAATCAGTGACTACGCGGAAAATGGATGCGTGCCCAAAACAAAGTTACAGGAAACAAGAACAATCTCCCTGGACAACGCATCATAATACTTGTGATGATAAGTGACGTCATCTAAATAAGCAATATGTAATAAGAATGCGCAAATACAACAGACGTTACTCTATGATAGTGCGTCGAGCACGCCCCCAGCGACGGCGCGCAGAAACGAAATAGCCAGCAGAAATGAGGAGGTCCCACGTAGCGACTAGTCCTCAGTTGCCCTCCTCCACTTTCATTCAGCGGTGCCTGGCAAGACAAAGACACGGCGCCGCCAACCAGCTACACAGGCCCCGTGTCAAGTGGTCAGCCGCAGCTGCCCCGCGAAGTGCTTGCAAAGCCATGGCGCTTTCAGCGATGTGCCGAAGCCGCGACGAGGACACGGCAGCGAGGAAACGATTGGGGAAGGAGGGGGGGCGCACGAAGCTAATCAAAGCGAGCCAACCGCGAGGCATCCCCATCGCGGCCAGTCGATAAGTCAGCGGTGGAATGCGACGCGACATCCCACGCCCCGCCGCGCGCACCGATACGAGCCGCACTGGGCCACTTACTGGGCGCCCGCCGAAGAGCGACAAATGCGAGTGAAAGCGAACACACATCGGCAAAAGCGTGCGACGGCCGCCAGGCTCGGCGCTAATACAGAGATACACGGACCCGCGGGACGCGACAGCCAAGACGACAAAGAAATACACAAACATCCGCGCCTCTCGCGACAGGCAGGACACCGATGACGGCCGGGCAGTAATTGCGTAACGCTAAACGGATGTGGGATCTTCCCTCGCTCGCGGCGGTCCGAGGAGTGCTCTCTTGTTACACAGAGCCGTTTTGCTGAAGTTCGTGCTCGCTCGCTTTATTTTTGCTCCAACCACTTTTCCGCTTCTCTCGACCGAGGTTCCCCCCCCCCTCCCCCTTTTTCCTTACCGATATTAGGAGTAGCGAGATAACGGGCGGGAGGCCAATTCCTTTTCCCTCCACACACAATTTTTTTTATATATTTGTCAGGTGTAAGGCACCCAGTGCTCTTTTTTTTCTTTTGTCGTTACTCCGCGCTAACACACTCGTTCTTCCCGCCCTGCTTCCTCTCATTCCCGCCTCCCTTACCACGGCCTCGGCCACTTGGCGACTAGTTTCGTCCCCGTCATTGCTACGCCTCTGGCCGCGCTTTCTCCTCCGTCCCTGCCCTTCGGCATGGCCGCGAGTGCAGATAGCGCTGGCAACAACGTTTCCCCCGGCGCCCGCAGCGGCGCCGGGCTGATCAGCGTCCGCCCAAACAGTTCCGGGCAGCGCTGCGCCTGTGGGAAATCTGTTCGGCGTGGCTGCACTCGCTCGGCCAGGTCGGAGGGCGGCGCAGCTTCCTCGGCTCGTCAAGACCGGATGTCCTCTTCCATGCGTAGGTAGTGCGTTCGTCGTGGAACACGTTAAGCGCGAAATGACAACCTCTCGTAACGAAGCCAGACAGACGCGTGATGGTATGTGGGGCTCAACGCGCCAAATCAAAGCTTGGGCTATGAGGGAAGTGGCAGTGGAGGTCGTCGGGGTAATGCCGGCCACCTGGGGCTCTTTAACGTGCACTGACACTGCACAGCTCACGGGAGTGTTTGTGTTTAGGCTCCAACGAAATGCGGACGCCGCGGCAAGGATTCAGTAACGCGATCAAGGGCTTCACCGCAGAACACTATAGCCATGCACTATAAGCCACAGCGGCGGGTTCATCAGAACAGACAAGGCAATGCGCTTAAGGTGTTCGACGACGTTTACGAACTAGCTCAGCGATGGCTATTACTGGCCATTACGGACCCTCAGACTCGTCCTTAGACCGCTCCAGGCCATTAGACAGTCGAACCACTCAAGCATTCGCTAGCGGACGAATTAACAAAACCGCAAATCGATGTATTTCTATGCACAAAAATCGAGAAAGTGGCTGCGAAGCCATACAGAGGGACTCCGGACAAAATTAGACCACGCGGGATTCTTCAGCGCGCTCTGGCCCCTCAGTGGAAACAAAGAACGCTTTCACTTCTCGCCTTCATCAAAATGAGGCCGTTACGGCTAGGATGGAGCCCGCGACCATGATGGGAGCTCAGCAGCCACAACCACTGAGCCACCACTCGGTTTCACGGATAAGGTTTTTTAGGGTGACAATAGAAGTGCCGTTACCTTATAAAGTCCGCGAGCCTTTGTCGTCGTTGCGTGCTTACAAACTAGTCGGAATTAGCTGCTTTATCCTTAAGGTATGTCAAGCGTTTCGAGCAGCACCAAGAGCACAAGTCAGTGCTCAACCGATTGCTTGTGCATAACTTGTCCTGTAAGAAACGCAGAACCGTAACTTGTACTTCCGCGGTACCGTCCGGATACGTTTTGTCGCAGTCAGAGGCGAAGAAGGCACTTTAGCCTGTGCGAAGGCGTTTCGTGTGGCATATAGCGAGGGGTGCCCCTTTTGAGTGACAGCGCCACTGCATGGAACTAGGAGCTTTGCGCAGCAGCACGAACGGGGACGAACCGAACCGCGGCAGGCGCGGTACAAGCGCAACAGCAGCCCCCCTCCCCTCATCTTCCGCAGCCGTCCTTAATGCAGCGAGAGAAGCCAGGAGCTGTTACGCTCGTATTTCTTGCTTACACCCCCTCCCTCTGCCTTGGAAATACCTCTGGCAGCTGACCTACATTAGTGCCCGATACACATTCAAGAGCGGACTCGGCTCCTAATTGCAGCCGAGCATGCTCGAACCCCGGGGGAGTACTTAGGGCGTGCATTGACACCTTCGGTACTAGCCGCCACTCGCGAACAGCTTGCAACAGCCTAGTATTTTGTGCCTTCTCTCGTTTTTGGTTCTTGGCTCCAACCGAACGTTTGTGTTTCTTATTATCTAGCCTATCGCATTCGTTTTCGTGGCATACCTTGTTTGCCCGTGTGTTACTTTCATTTCGACTACGCTTCGTGCCGAGCGCGAGCCATTAAGTGGTATCCATGGCTCCATTCATTTAATCTTTTCGCTGGTATTGAGGCTGTGTTTTCTCACGAATAAGAGGTCTGTCGGCCCTTGCCGTTGCTTTGAGTCTGTAATACTGCTTTGTGCTTGAGCAAGACAGCGTTGTGCAGGGGACTGATGCGTAGACGACGCGCACTTCATACAGGCTTCTCTTCGCTGCAGGAAGGTGTCGCGCCCTTCACCTTCTCTCCCCGGCTGTAAGCTCGAAGAGAAGCAAGCTTCGTCCGCTACACCCGATACAGCATAGGCTCCCAATCGGCGTTCAGAAAGCGAGCTTGCGGAATTTAAATCACGCATGACTGTCGAGTTGGAGGGACAAGCAAGCCGAGGCTGATTGTGTTTTGCCTTTCGTGATATTTATGTCTGACTGGAAACACGGGCTCGTGTTTCCCGCGGAGGAGCCAATAAGAGCGCAACTTAGGCAATGTATTTCTGAGCACCGCCTAAAGTTGCACACTTCTGAATGTGTTCGGGCTACTTCCAGATAGTTTCAACTTGGTGTCCTGTGCACAACTTCGTCTCAGCAGAAAGTGCAGAAAAAGTTTTTTACTCGTGATTCGGTGCCCACGGGGGTACAAGTAGTGATGAATGCTAGCAGTGGTCGACCGAAAGGAGCCGCGCCGTCATTCCGCGGCGACTCGCAGCCAATTACGGTCCAGATATTTCCGGTTAGAGAACGCAAGGGAGGCCAGAGCTGGAGCTACGCGGTGGACTCAAACATTCCGTCTTTCGGGCACTAATGCCTACCGACGCCTGAACGTCCCTTTCCGAGCGCCACTTCAGCAACTATAACAACTGCCGCAGTAGTCGCTTTTCGAATCGTCGTTAACGTCGGCGCTATTAGCAACATCTCTTCATCGAGCGGTAAATAAAGCGTTCGCGTCTGACCGGGAGCAGCACTTTATCTTACCACTGAGGCCACTAATAAGCGGTCTCGCGAGGGTTCGGCGCCACCTGAATGCGCTTCAAACGCAGCAAGTCACGCACCAGATTTTTTTCGCGTATAAAAAATTATTATGCTCTCTAAAGCAGTCCAATGCAAAGCTAAAAGCTGCTCCACACAGAAGACTACTCCGCCTCACTTGCCCTCAAGCTGTCACTAAAATATATTTCTCCCATATAATGACGAAGAAGAACTAAAGCACCGAAAAGAGTTCCACAGTAGCCGCGTCTCCTGAAGCCCGCCCAACGACATGGCGCAAAAAGACAGTTTCTGGGGGAGCAAAATCTCGTGGGAGGGGGGGCTCCCGGTGCGCCGCGAGCCGCGTTTAACGCTCCTTTCCCTTTTCTATCGCTGTTCAAATTCGTTGTCTTTTCTACTCCTTTACTATTTCACCTCCCCGTTTTGCTCTGCGTTTTTTCTGTGTTTAATTTAGCCGCTGCCCCTGCGAGAGCTGCTGCGCGGTCCATTATACGGCCCCTTGCCCTCACTCTCAAGTTTGCTTTGAGAGCGGAGTTTATATATCCGCGCTCGCTCTGTGTCCTCACACTGACAAAACTGTTTCATTGTAAAAGCCTGCCCTGACGAAGGGAATACCATTCCCGAAACTGTTGGCACAATAAACCTTTAAAACGAAGAGTCGCGTTTGTCGTAATAATGTACTGACACTTGTAGACTGGCGCATTGTAACCCCTACTGAACACACACACACACACACACACACACACACACACACACACACACACACACACACACACACACACACACACACACACACACACACACACACACACACACACACACACACACACACGCACACACACACACACACACATATATATATATATATATATATATATATATATATATATATATATATATATATATATATATATATATATATATATATATATATATATATATATATATATATATCGCACAAGATAAAGGAAATGAGGAGCTCGTTTGACAAACTTATGAAGGTAGACAATAGTCACTGAAACCAGGGTGCATAGGGTAATGTTTAATTTTTTTAAATGTGTTGTGCTTATTAGTGGGATAATAATACATAGATGAATCTATCGTTTAAAGAAAATTACTTATAAAACAGCAGAAAAAACAACCATGCCGCCGGTGGGATCCGAACCCACGACCTCCGAATATCGCGTCGGTGCTCTCCCGTTTCGGTGATATATATATATATATATATATATATATATATATATATATATATATATATATATATATATATATATATATATATATATATATATATATATATATATATATATATATATATATATATATATACACCGTAGAAAGTCAGCACGCTCAAAAACATTAAGACCTGCAACTATTGCTGCTCACCTCCCAAGCCCTCCCCGTTCGGTGCCCCATCCGCAATGTCTAGCCACTGTAATGCTGCCTCCGGCGTTTTTTTTTTTTTAACTCTTCGACGTTGCCTTCCCTTTCTATTTGCGCCAGCTCTTCGCGGTATCCCTGCTCGATTTTCGGCGTCCACTTTCCTGCTGCACCGATCGTACCTGCGGGCCAGCTAATGATTACCCAGTCGATAAAAAAGGGGCGCTGTCCGAAGCCGCAACCTCCTCACTGACACCTTCGGCTCTTCGTCATTACTTGTAGGCGCTTCACCCTTCGATCAAGCGGCCGTCCGCGCCCTGCCCCGACATACAAGAGGGGCTGGGTGAACACGTTATCGCGTAACGCTCTTGATGACTACCGACACCGTAAAACGAAGGAGAAGAAGAGAACAACAAACAAACAAAAACAAACTCCCGCGCACGCGAAGAAAACGGGACTTCATCAAACGGCACGTTGCTTGACTCTACCGCTATTCAGACAATAACGAAGGTCGTGGGAAGCTCATTCCAGCATTTTCGTTATCTCGATGAATGATGGGAGCGGCACGGACTATCAGTTACGCGGCGGTGCGCTATTCTTGCTGACGTAGCAAGGGGACATCCAATGAGCAATTTCCGAATCGGTATGTTTTATTTGTTTGTTTTTTTTTTCGCCGCCGCAGCACCGATGAGGTCAGCGGGGTGAAAACGGGTGAAAGGCGAGACAAGCGGTTACAGCGTCGCCGTTTTCAATGAGCACACCTCGGCTTGCAAATTATAATGCTATTTTTTTTCGTTTGTTTGTCTCTGATATATTAGCGCCATCAAACTATAGTGTTCGCGAAAGGGACATCCAACGCCGGCCACAGAACTTAGAAATGACAAGCCGACTTTTCTTCTTTAATTATATTTTCCTTTAAATCATCAATAGTATACCCTTTTATGCGCTGAGGCAATAAATATTGCTTTATAAAGACAAAAAAAAAACAAACAAAGGCGCACGCTGCATTTCCGTAACCTCACCAAGTTCTCCACGGACTGGGCGCAATGAACGCCCATGTCGCCTTTTCTGCCGAGTTAGGCCGCGGTTGTGTCGGCCTCCTTTCTTAGCTCGTCCGATAACCACGGGCGACGCGCGAGGCTTCCAAAGCGAGATTTTAAAACGCAGAGTGCCGTACAGTGCGAGGGGGACCGTTTAAACGGCCTAGTTAAACCCGGCAAGCACGCCGTTGTAGTTAAAAGTGTGAACTATCAAGTTTTTCGGGGCAATCTGGCAAGGGGTCGACACTTTGCGGAACTTTACCGTCGGGCTGACCGCTGTCCTCAAAGGTGTCCTGAAGTAATTTCTTTCGACGCTGCCGTCTCTATAGGTGCGTATTGCTCTGCCTCACCTCCTGGCTATCTTTGCGTGCATCCGAATGATACGCGATCGTAGTGAGATTGCGCTCATGAACGCGCTCCCCTCTTCTCTTAAGCGAAGTAAGTGGCCGCTTATCGTGGCATTCCATATTCGGCGAAGGAACAGGGCCGATGCTTACGAGACAGACGCACGAAAAATGAGGTGTATATGCGGGACGGAGCAGGGGGGGGGGGGGGGGGGTTTGGCTCTGACCGTCAACTTGGTCAGACGCTATTTTTGATAATATTATCGGCGGGCAGGAACGCTACGTGTATTGGGGCCAGCGCATCGGTGGGTGGCCAACGCGAAGGAAACGTCAACCACTGTGGACAAGCGCCATTTCGGACGGTTCAAACGAGCCGATCTTGCCTCGATCCACGAGAAGCCGGAACTCGCGGGACGTCCGAATATGAGTCCCGGCCTGTAAAATGCCTGCCTCCCCATAGCGCGGCAAACGCGAAACTTGACTGTCAGAAGTCTGCAGTGACGTGAATGAAAAGCAGCTTGTAGGAGAAAAAAAAAGAAACGCAGCCATTCGGCAGCCACTTCCCGCATGTTAGCCAGCTAGAAGCGTACAGCGCTTCTGCTTCCGCGAATAATTGTTGTCGACAGCCTCGGGAAGGCGACGCGCGCTCGGTATAGCACGGTGCGCGCCCAGCCCGAATTTGCAGTCCGCACACTGGAACTATGCATGTACTAAAACTGTCGCCACAAACCTCATTCGACGAATCTGTTTCGTCGAACGAAGCCGAGACATCAAGACAAGCGATCCCGTTGCACAGAACGCCGACAGTGGCGTAACACTTCAACCTGAGGGACTTCCCGCACACACATAAAGAAAGCGAGGGAGCCACATGGCGCCAAGTCTGGGCGACAAGGATGACGCCAGCGTCCCGGCGCCATGCCGGCAGTCGGCGCGGCATGCGCCAGACTCGCGTGTGCGGTGGAATGACCGGCGCCTCTCTTGAGCGATTTACGGAGACTGCACGTCGGGTGCGCGGCCTGGAAGCACGGGTGCATCCCGCGTGGTCGGGTTCGCTTGGGCAACTCTTGCAACAGTTGCGCAACACGCGTGCGAGCATTGGGGCGCCCGCGCACGCACCGAGCGAGAGAGAGTGGAACGCGCGGCTGCTTTCGATTGAAGGGGCGAAGCGAGAGCGGAGGTGCCGATGTGCCCGCCGGTGGGCACACGAGGAAAAGAGCCGGACTGTTGCGCGAGCGTAGCCGCAGAAAGCAAGCCGCCGCCACATGCGCTGCGGGCGTCGATTCGAGGGCCACCGCGAGGCGTGGACGGGACGATATGCGCCCCGCTTTGCATGCCAATCGCGCGGTTGGAATCTGCGCGATGGATTACTGGAAAGACTTCCAGCAGCACGCATACGGGCGGGTCACTGAACGGGTCCCGTAGTGGTGTGAGATTTGGTAGTCATGCCACTGCTGCCAATTAGACGGCTTAGACGAAGCCCTGCGCGAAGTCAGCGAGCCATATGAGCCAACCACGCTGCAGCGAGTGGAAGGACGCATTTCTTTCTTCACTTTTTTGTATATATATCATTTGTTTTTTTTTTTTGCCGATCGCGTTTAGCAGTAAGGCGTAGACACATACTCGGCCTCCCCTGAGGTCTTCAAGTTTCTTCTTCGGGAGGCGTGCAGGCTATCCGCAGTTGTGAACTCATAAGCGCAGCGCCTTACGGCAGGGGTAGGCGAAACGCCGCCGCGGTGGCTGAGTGGTTACGGCGCTCGGCTGCTGGCCCAAAAGACGCGGGTTCGATCCCGGCCGCGGCGGTCGAATTTCAATGGAGGCGAAATTCTAGAGGCCCGTGTGGTGTGCGATGTCAGTGCACGTTAAGGAACCCCGGGTGGTCGAAATTTCCGGAGCCCTTCACTACGGCGTCTCTCATAGCCTGAGTCGCTTTGGGACGTTAAACCCCCATAAAACCAAACCAGGGGTAGGCGAAACATACAGGCGGCGCCACTCTTCCCTTTCAGCCTCCTTTGCACCCTGAAGCCGAGACCTCCACCTCCATCTGCACCCCGTTCATTACTGCCTGCGAGCACAGCATTTCATTGGGCCGTTTCAGAACAGTTAACAGAAGAAACGTGCGCTTCCACGTATTCTGCAGCTGTGAGGCATACAGCGATACTTTATTCGTTTTGGTAAAAGGAATTTATCGGAGGGTTTTAACACAGCGCAGAAGTACGAGCATAGACGATGCGTGGCCTGTGGCAGAGCATCCGCCTTGCATGCGGGAGGTGCGGGGTTCGATGCCCAGTGCCGCCGGGTACCCCACCTCTGATACAATGGGTACAAGCTTTCCCCGGCCTGGTGCTCGGCTCTTCTAGGGGTGAGATGCTTCGGAAAAGGGCCTTGGAACAAACCGTTGCCTTGACGGATAAGAGATCAGTTCCGCCGTCAAGCAACTCTAAATCCGCCTCGTGCAGTAGAAGCCCAACTTGTGGCCCTTTTAAGCCCACAGTGACGGAATTTGAAGGCGCAGGCTCCTTTGCCAAGCCACGCAACCCTAGCAAGCCGAACACCAGGCCGGTGCGTAGCTAGCGCCAATTACCGGACCAGCCGGTTGTCTGCTGCGCACGCGCAGTGACACTTAGGTGTCCCCACCTGATCACTGCGCATGCCCAGCAGGCATCGGGCAGATTCTGTATGCCGTATACGTCGCCGCCAGTACGTCTTCACTGTCCTAGAGCTCTCGTAATACATAGGTTTATTGATGCGCTTTCTCCACAAAGTCTTTATGCTATTGCATCCAGTTACCCCAGTTATGCATTATTTTCAGGACACGCCTCAAATCGAACTCTCCAAGAGAACACCCCTCCCCCCCCCCCCCCCCCCCCCGAAAAAAAAAAAAACTAACGCGCCAGGCGATGGCACCATGCTCGCAAATTCGTGCGAGCATTTTTTCAGGGCCTGCGATCCCAAGGCCGCCGACACGCTGCGGTGTCCCAGAAAGAGCGACGTAAGTTGACAACTGCGGTGACGACAGCGGAGAGAATGAGCGGCCAGGTCGGTTAACCGAGAACGATTGCGCGGGACCATCTCGTTGGTCATTCGCTCGTTCAGCGATTCGCGATGTCCCAACCATTATATGCCCGGTCTGCGTACTTCCTTGATGCGCCCTTTCCCGCAACTTTCCAGCGCGTACGAAACTCGATTAACTCCCGACGTTTCGTTCGCCGAGCACCCTTACATATGTTTTAACATTTTTTTTTCCTTTCCTTATACATGAGCGAGGCTCGGACACTTTACTCGCCGCTTTCACCACTCACCATTTAAAAAGAAACTTCCACGAAGACCTCGAGTCCCAACATGGGTTGGTGGCGTTTTGTATATAGGAGTTTTCCAGTTAGGCTGCGACGTGATAAGGCGTTTGGA
This sequence comes from Amblyomma americanum, assembly GCF_052857255.1. Lineage (NCBI taxonomy): Eukaryota > Metazoa > Arthropoda > Arachnida > Ixodida > Ixodidae > Amblyomma > Amblyomma americanum. The sequence goes on along the minus strand of NC_135497.1, from coordinate 221,417,645 downwards.
ACCGTGACCTTCGCGAACGACTTCTCGCGATTAGGAATTAGTATTCCGTGGCCGTACGTTGCAAATATGCCGTCGCACGTACCACGCATTGCCCATTCCTGGAAATACGCAGGTGGTGGAATTGATTAGATCGTAATAAGTGTATGTCGTGTTTATTCGCATAATGAACGCACTTCTTTTTTAACCGAAAAATATCTGAATTTTTTTCGAGGGAGACAAGGGGGGATGCGCTCATTATTCGGGGTGAAATGTTAAAGAAAAATTTAAGCGGTAAAAAAGTACGCTGGTGGAATAAATACTTTATCAGGCGTGACTCACCTAATAAATAAAACTCTTAAGCGCGGTTTCCTTGCTATATCTTAAACCCGCACATATAGCTCGCGTAGCGGCCTATAGTGCTGTCCAAAGAGAGCACAACCAAAGTTCACTCTAGCATATATCTCACAGCAATCAGCGCGAAGCCCAACCGGAAGGAATCGCTACCATCCTTAATATGGCACATCGAGAACCGAGAAATCCTTCGCGACCAGAGGCATGGTAATTCTGTTGGTCCCTGGATTAATCGTCGAACATTTTTATTGGCTGTTCGTGCCATATGGTCAGGCACAGTAAGTCTTGCCAATTGACAGATGGCACCTTGAAGTATTGCGTATACTCGGATACAATTCAAGAACGAAGAGGCATGTGCCCCTCAAAGGAGGATTTCCAGCCAATGGCGTCGATCAATTTTCATGACGCCGCGGTTAACCCGATTAAGCTGTGGTTATTCCCCTTTCATTTGCCACCTCCTGTAATCTCATGCTAGTCTAAGAATATGTCCCAACTCACGCCAGCGGTTGCAAAGGGATCGGTGAAGGGAGAGAAGGGGACAGCCAGTCAGAGGGGAGAACCGGTCGACGCCATTGGCTGGAAGGCCTCCTTTGAGGCGCATTTGCCGCTTCGTTCTTGGGTTTTATCGAAATATAGTTGTTTTGGCGTTCAAAAAAGGGCCGCCTGCTATCAATCACTCACGCTAAAAGAAAGGGGTGCGTTTATTACTTGAGAGAGAACAAAAATTTCGCTTTCTGACAGTCAAAGTAGGGGTTGCGTTCATTATGCGAGCGCGTTCATTACGCGAATAAATACGGTATACTCAGTGCCATTTATCACTTCCACGAGAGCCTACGCCACATACATGCACACCTGGGCCATGTATATGTATGGTCTGCAGTATCTGAAATAAAAAATAAATAAAAACCTCTCGCGCACTATTCTCGCTGTTAAACGAACGACGAGTCACCAAGGCAGTTTCATTTTTAGCTCGTTCGGGCACCTTGCACTCGCCACTGCAATTAAAAAAAAAGTGTTTTTTTCGCCTAAATCCAGGGCCCAAGGAAGAAGATTAGTTTTGCAGCACGAAACGTGGATTATTTATTTTCTTCAGGGACGTTCAAGATTTTTCACAAAGCGTCACAGTGGCTTACTTGACAGAATTATACCCCTGTCACACGGCATTCCTCGAAGGCCTTTCCAGCCAAGGCACCTTTTTTCACCAAAGGAGCGAAAGCTTAAAGGAGCAGCGACACTGTTACACGGTGCAGCCCAAAGGTGAAACAGACGTCGAGGCTTAGCACCCGCTGCTGTGCTCGAGCCGGCTGAAGTGAGTGTTTTAAAATTAAAGTTGGGAATTCTGTTCATTCGTTGAGCTCAGACCATTTTTTTTTCATTCTAATTGCTTGCTTGAAATAACTGCAACAGCTGCTCTCATCAGCAGCAGCAGGTTTTGTGGATTGCCTTGGCCACCAGGGGCACTCGGTGTTTCTCCAACACTTTCACTGCCTTGAAATCTGGGCATAAAATATAAACACCGCACTAAAAGCAAAGCCAGAAACAACTTTTGTCTCTTTAAAAGATATTTTCAAACATTGGTGGCTTCATATACTTTTTTTCATTGCTTTTACTTTTTGATGTTGGATGGCACTGCGATAGCAGGTTCTCGAAGGCCGCGCCTTTGGGCTCCAAAGGTCTCGGGCGGGCGCCTTCGCCTCCAAGGCCCTTAGCGGCAAAGGCGCAGCATTTTTGCCGTGTAGCTGCACACCTTACGCCTTTGGATATAAGGACCCGATTCTCAAAGGCCTTTGCGGTGCCCGTGTGACAGGGGTATAAGTGAAATAAGCGCTTAAAGGGGCTGTGAAAGGGGTTCTAATAAAGTTGCGGCATGCCTAGGATACTGAAGCACGCCGCTTCACGAATAGTGTCCAGCAGGGATTTTTTAAATGCGCGTTGTAGAAGCTGAGTTATCTGTAGTTAAAAGTTGAATTTCAGCGTCTTCGCGCCTTTTCCTCTCCTCTCGTCAATTTTTGCACGCTGGAAGGTAGGCGCTCCTTCGCCGACCCCCTCTGGGAGCGGAGCTTCCCGACCCGCCGGAGATAGGCGGCTTATTGGCCGCGGCCACGGTAGCTGCCTGACGTCTGAAAGAATCTAGCCAATGGCCACTTCTCACGTTGTCTACGCAGATGCGGGGGACGGAGGAGGGTGCGAGCATGAAAAAGTCGTCGGGAAGGGCTTGCCAACTTTGACGCGTGATTGTGGGTCGTCTGCTGCGTGTAGAAGAGTATTATTTGGCTCTGGTTTTCATGGCAACACAGTGCAGTGATTAAGTGAGTTAATGTGCTCTCCTCGGAAGGCGTTTCAGAGCCCCTTAAAGGGATCATGGGATCCCACTTCTTTTTGGAAGATGCACATGACGCCAGTAACTCAGAATAAAATGGTGTTGTGACGGCGATGGTGATATTTTGATTGCGATATGAAGAGCACTAAATTCGTCCACTAGCTGTAGCAGAGTGTGAGTATAAGCTGCGAGTTCTCTTTGCATAGCGCTCGAAAGGGCTATCGCCACTGCACCACAGCTTACGAGTGAAAGGGGGGAGGTAGGGCGCTAAGGTTCGGCTAGAGAACACAGCTGGGGGTAGCGGGGAGCTCCCCGGCGCCACCGTGAGATCTGGGTCGGCCACCGGCGCAAAGCTAGCCGCGCGCGCGCGCGGATTCTTACGATACGAGGCTGATTAGATGACCTTCACCGCTTTAGAGACGTGCGCGTCGTGCTGTTGTGGCACGTAGCGCACTGTGGCCAGCTCACTGTCGGCCTCCCTGGAGGTTTCGCTATTGTGTTGTGTTTTTATTTTCGTTTACGTAAAGGTCGCCAAACTACTAACAGCGCCTGGCTGCTTACCGCTTGGCCAGGGAACGTCCCCTGTCACGGTCATTCGCACACCGCCGTGTTCGAAGAGTACGGCGAAGAAGAATGACCGAAGCCGCTGACTGCACCGCGGATGATTTGCAGACGAAATACACCAAAAGTGATGCAGAAAACAGGATGGAATGATCCAGGAAGCATTCCTGCTAAGGAAGCACAGGATTTGCTTTCTTCGTTCTTTGCAAATTCTATGCAATTCGAGTAATTATCATAATTATAATGTACGCAACTAACCCGCGAGCGACTTCAATCTTTAAAGCTATCCAGGCATATTTATTTGGCTTGCTCATGTGCGCTCCTGCTGAGTATATGTGCTGTATTTGGGACCTACATGTCTGAAGGTGAAATAGAGCGGTGGCTTATCTCTTGTAAGATCTTTCCTTTTCTTTCAACGTAGTTACTTATTGAAAAGCTGCCTTGTGGCTTTAGGTATGACACGAATTTTTATATTTTAGATTTTATATTTGCGGTTAAGCAGCTCACCCTAAATTTTTTATTCATTTCGTGGCGTTGAGATTTCGCTACTGTTCACTGCCCCAAGTTTCGCCCCAAGTTTTGTACGCTTTGATGACAGAATGATGCTTACGTCTGAGCTCCGTTAGAATATGCAAAGTGAAAACTAATCTGTCCCTAATCCGTTAAGACTGAACTGTGATGCGTGCGACACAGTTCGGAAGAACGTCGGAGTGCGTTTAACATTTTGAAACCATTTACAAGGTGAATCGGCACAAGGGAATCAAGGGACTGCGCGCAATGTTCATTTTACCTCTAGTCTGGTAATACCCATTTCGACAGGGTGGATCAGATCGAGCGGTGGCAACAGCTGCCAGTGTTTTAGCGGATTGCCACAGACGAAGACAACTCCGAATGTCCCCAATGTAAATGCACATAAGAGCAGCACTGTTTTTCTGCGCTTTCGAACAGCTGAGCGAACTGTGCACGACGCAAAAGGCCCCATACAACTGCGCCACCAAAGCCATATGGATGTGCCCCAGCCTTTTCCGCCCCGAATACTGAAGAATGGGACGCCGCGAACTGTGTCGCTCTTACGGGCAGGAAGGCAGGACAACTGCATACCAATTGTCCATGCTCTCATAATCCGCGGATCTTCATCGGTGCGAAATCGATTGAGGGATAAACGGATATATGACGTACGGCGACAGATGCTAGCAACGAAATGACACCGTGAGATGAGATCTGCGGACATGTATTGCGGGGAAGCGACGATGCGCCGAAGTCCTCACCCTCTGTGTCCTACAGCACGCCGAAAACCCAACTTCTTGCGACACGGCCATTCAACAAGACCTATATGAGCGTGAAATTTCAGCAGCAGTGTTACCGCTCACGCAGCGCAGAAAGCAGACGCAATCCTCTTGCATCACGGCGCTTTGACATTACTTTTCCCCGTTCGTGTTTCTGTTGGCTACGCTCACGGTCTTCTACAGTGAACTACCGGCTCGAAATAAGATCTGACATAGTTCCAGCATCATTTTCTTTACTTGCCCAGGTCCCTGCGCTATTCCCTTCGGCACATCTGTTCCCGAAACGAAGCCTGGGTACGTGTTTCGTCCACCTAATGCACACGGAGGCGCGGTAAGGCCATTTGAAGGTGAGAAGAAGGAAACAACAAACAACGACATTGAGAAAAACACCTTTCTGGAGAAAACCACCCAGCAGCAGTGAGCTGGGGACAATATCTCTCTTCGGCATCTGCGGCGCGTTCCCGCAGCGAAAGACGCCCCGTGCGACAGGAGTGATCCGAAGGAAGAAATGTCAATTCATCCGATGCGTCCGACTGTTCTCCTCCGATCTACTTGCATTTTTTTTCCCCGGGGGCCTAGGAAATAGGAAAAGCGAGAGTGGCGACGCTGTGAGGCTGTTTTTCGAGCGCGGCTTGCATCGGCAGCCGTATGGGGCGCCCGTAGCGAGCGAGATCCGCGAGAACATCAACGAGCACTGTCGCACGGAACGACCACGGGCTTGTTTTTTCCGCCGCAGCACTCCCCCCACCACCAACACCAAAACTGCCGTGCTGCTAGTCCTGAGCAGGCACTCTCCTCTCGCGACGTCAGCGCCAGGCTAGCCTTCTTCGCGACGCGTGTGGCGTCGTCAGGTGTTTCACCGAACGTGCGCGATGAGATTCGGAGCATCGCCAGTCTGCGTGCCTCGCCACGCTCCACGAAACCGCCGCACCCTGCACCCCCGTGAGAGAAGACGCGAGAACGTGCTTCCTCGGCTCGGGCGAAAAGGCGCGGGACAGCTGCAGCGAGAGCGACGACGATGCCATTCTTGTTTGCTCTCTCCCTATCCCTCTCTCTTTCCCCTCTCTCTCTCAAGGGCGCTGTCGTCGCGTTCTCGTCGGATCTGAGCACGCGACCGGAGGACAGTTCGCTTTTTCTTCGCACCGTCTCGCAACTTAGATGGGGGTGTACGAAAGTACTTCGAAACCGAATCGAACAAGTATAATGTAGCTGTGCTACCGAATCGAATACGAATAAGCAGTCACAAACCGAATCTAATAGTGATAGGACCGAACCGAATGGAATAAAAAAACGAATATCTTAACGAATATTCATACAAACAAATGATCGCGCGAAAGAGGCAAGCGCTACCGTCGCGCTACCGTTACGGCGTTATAACTTTACGGAGATGTGGCTATAGCTGTCGAAAGACGTAACACTGGTCTCCACTAAGGGGATACGGTACAAGAAGTCAGTATATTAACTCTATACCCATCATCTCATACGTGTATGAAAATGACACTTGGGTAATCGAGGGGACAGCGATTAAACTAGCGCCACATCTCAGTAGATTAGAGGGGCGAGTCCCACGCATGAGTCATGGAATCCGAGATCGTGTTTCGAGGTGTTTGCTAGTTTGCCGAACCTGCTTGAGCCCTGTCTCTTTGCCAGAGCTTGCAGTATGAACGCCGCCACACGACTGCGCTGCGTCGCAGCATTCATTTCGCCCAGACCGATCGCGGCAGAATGTTGTGCGGCGTTGGAGAGGGCTCTGCCTTTGATACAGTCGTCAAAGAAAATTGCGGTGTGCGCTATTCGAACTTGGCGGCAATATTTGATAAGTATTCAAATACCTCACGACCAGTTCGATTCGTTGCGAATAATTCTCAACATGCAGTATTTTATTCGTTCAGCGAATCGGATAGGAGGACGTTCTATTTGCTATTCGCAAATTTCCACTATTCGTACACCCCTACTTGCAACGCGTCGTGGACGTCAGCCCGCGGCTGCTAGGGGACTACTCGGCTGTCATTGATCCGAAGAAAAAAAAACCGAAAAATATCTGTACTGAGCAGCGACTTACGTAAGTCGATGTTCGGAACTCTGCGTTGTAGTCAGGACAATGAAGAGCCTGACTAGGTGAAGTTGGTTCTTCCCTCGGTCAACAACATCTCGCAGATTTCGACATTGCGTGTCCGCTCCCTGGTGCGCAAACTGCGCGTTCGCGTCGAAGCGAGCGAGCATGCACAGCTGGCGAGAACGCGAACTCTATACTATAGGGCAGTTGGCACTTCGGACTCTCCGTTACCGGACTGCCACTGGCGTCTTTCGCTGACCGAACTTCCTGGTCTTGTCTTATTTAAGTTTATGTCAAAAAGCGTTAATTTCGACCACTTGGGGTTGTTGAACGTGCGCGCACCGAAGTCTCTGCGCACGAGCTTCACTGTGTTTCGCCGCTATCAGTACACGAGCCCGGCTACGCAATGCAAGACTTCAGTGCTCGTCGGCAGAATCGTCACAGGAGATGAGCCACCGTGTCCGGTAACTCATTGGTTGTGCCACGTGTGCGTTGCAATAACGTATGTGTAAGGGGCTTGGAGAGTTTAGCGGAAGCAAACAAGCGGATTAGATTACGCGGGAGCCCGCACTGAGATCAGCCTCACACGCACAGATAAACAAGCGACGGCTTAGCCCACGCCGCTGATGAAACCACAGGGGTCAAATTGCGCTGCTCAGAATTCGCGAAGACCGGTGGCGCGTTGTCAGTTACCCCACGACGGAAAGATAAACAGAAGAAAATAAATAAAGGAAAAGAGAAAGAATCGAAGCAGAAGAAAGACAGAGGGGCGGAAAGAGATCCCGGAGCGTACAATTAGAAGGAGAGTGCACAAGAACGTATTTATTAGAATCGCGAGGAATCGAGTCGCTCTAACGATGTACCCCTCCGCCCAGCGGTAACAAACCTTTATTGTACCTCTTCAATCAATCAATCAATCAATCAATCAATCAATCAATCAATCAATCAATCAATCACACAAAAGTACAATGTGGGGTTTAACGACCCGAAGATGCACGTGAGGGCTGCGGATTAATTTCGACCACCAGTAGGCTTGTTTCGTCCACTGACATCGCACAATACGCAAGCTTTTTCGCATTTAGCCTCCACCGAAATGCTGCCGCCGCTGGCAGGATTTTATCTCGCGAATTTGGGCTCAGCAGCCGAACTTCAAAGCTAGTGATCCTAAATGAGCAAGCAATCCCATTTCACTCTCCGCCTGGCTCAAAGAGCTTTATACTTCTTAAAGGAGTATAGACACCTAAATTTTGGGTGCGTGTTTTCTTGTTTGTAATGATGCGTAAGGCATTATTATACATGGAGTATCACCTGGTATTCTCCTACGACCGCTAAATAATTTACAATCTCATTTCTTTCTCGTCCTGTTTCGGTTTCAACAGCCGAATGAGGACTGTGAAGTCAACGTCTGCTTGCAGGTCACGTGAGACATGAAAAAATACTGCAATATAATCGCTGCTTCCTCATTCGCTGTCATTACGGCTCTTGCGGAAGGCTGGCTTCAGCACTGCAGTAAATTATAACAATGAAGCAGCGATTATATTGACGTTTTTTCATGCCTCACGTGACACAAAAGCACACTCTGACGTCGCAGCCATCGTTCGGCTGTTGAAACCGAAGCAGCATGACAGAAAAAGATTCGATTATAAATTATTTAGCGGTCGTAGGCGAATGTCACATGGTGATTCATGCTTAGTAGTGTCTTCCGCATCATTGCAGAGAATAAATCATGCCACCAAAATTAGATGTCTATACTCCTTTAAGAGCTATGTGCCAATTATTTCCAATTTGCCAATTATTTCGCATGACACAAATTTTTTTTTTGTTGGTGGTTGTGATACTGCCGCAGTAGAATCAGAATTAGAGAACGTCCTTTGTCTTGCTTGCACCTTCACCTAATGTTCTCGCCAGCTCATTATTATTATTATTATTATTATTATTATTATTATTATTATTATTATTATTATTATTATTATTATTATTATTATTATTATTATTATTATTATTATTATTATTATTATTATTATCAGTTTACGGTGGTCATCGGGAAACGAACGGCACAGTAACTGCCTCACTTCTGCGTGGACACTTGAACCGCGCCTTCGTGGAAGGGATGGAGAAGGGAGTGAGAGAAGGAAAAGAGAAAGAGGTGCCTTAGTGGAAGGATCTGGAATAATTTCGACCACCTGTAACAACACGTTAAAACCTTATGTCAGTACTGTTACAGATATAATATACCGAGTTCTTCCTAAGATACCATGACGTTTCGGCGAATGCTCTTCGGGCCTACGCCAGCAGCCTGGCTTTCCGTAGTTGACAGATCGTAATTTTTTTCACCTCTGACTTGCTTCAAGTACGTATCCCGGTCTCTGGATGCAAAACAATGGGTCAGTCACACTAGCATCAAAGCTGCTGACTTGTGCCAGAGTCTCTGTGCTTCAATTTTTAGATCCCCGTTCTTCGGATTTTTTTTTTAATGCAGGAATGCATTTAACGGCTGCATTTTCACCTCTCTTGTCCGCAGATTTTTGTTCGTCCGCCCTCACCACGAAAAAATGGCCATCTCCAACCGGGCCAGTACACTGCCGTGTGCAGACAGAAGGGAGTTTGAAAAAAAAAATATTGAAAAAAAAAATTGCCGCGTCGCAACAACCACGTTCGCCCTTGAGCAGCAACAACAGCATGATTTCTAAGACACCGTACGAGAGATAAATGTTATTCACTCATGAATGCTGCACAATATCCTTACGAGACGACCAAGCAGAGGCACCTCGAAAACGTTGAACCTTTTTTTATGCTTTTGGAACGTGCACAGTGTCTTTCTTTGGCATGCGTTCTCAGTTGCGCTCGAACACAATGCTATGATAGCTGACCTTGCACGCGCTCTTGTTCACGCTCGCACGTGGTTGTAGCGTCCGCGATTCACTCCTTGAATGTGAAAGTTTTTGTGTGTCCGGTTGGCTCGTCGCGTGCATAAAGTGCCTATAACCATGCTGAAACATGCTCAAACATGCTAAAACGCATGCATTCCTGTAGTGGGCTAATCTAGGCGCAGAACGGATTGGACCACTAAATGTGTTCCCTGTCCTCAATCGTGCTATTATGAGACACGGAGATGTTGGTCTAATCGCGCTTTCTCCCCCTGACGGTCAAGTCGATTGTATTATGGCTCAGCACCATGTTCGTTTACATATAATGCTTTAAGATCACGATCCCACCACTTTCGTGCTGCTACAGTTCTTGTGCACGTTCCAGTGGATCCTCTTAAAGACTCTTAATGGTGTTGTTATCATTATTACATTATTCATAAAAATTGGCATTTTTGCTGTTGTTGCTGCTATCAGAATGTAATTTAAGCTCACCACTGATCGGCTTGTTCTGTTCTCGTAAGCTTCTATATACAAGCCGGGTGGGGTTTTCCTGTCACGAGCCGGCCAGCGCCCACTTAGCTCGGGAGCAGCCGCTCGTGCGGCCACAGAAGGGGGAAATACTCATGAAGGCGGCCGATAATTGCCTTCCATCTTAAGCACAGCTCACTTGAGCGAGGAAGAACGGCGCTGTGACCGTACACGGTGCACGAGTAGGTAAAATCTGACTGCCTGCCAGAGTAATCTAGTAATCTAAACGCCAGTTCACCCTGGATCTTCGCAGCCGCCCAGCTCAAGCACATCCCTCAGTCACAGATCTCCAGTGCTCTCCGAGAGAGAGTGACTTCACTTACTGACACGTAAAGGACGCGCAACTACACGTGTCATCCGCCAACGCGTTTCCTGGCGGAGCACCCCGATAAGAGCTCGTAGCTCTGGCTCCATTGCGGCGGCGTCGTCGGTGCGCAAAGCCGTGGCAGGGCCTGTATGCAGATTAGCGTGCACGCGCTGCGCCCCCTGCCCCGTCGTGTGCAAGCAAGCATAGTGCACGCCCGTAGAGCAAACCCATTTCTCTGCTGCAGACGAACGAGTGGCGGCGAAATCGGTCTGTATATAGTGCGTCTTATGTACGCCTCAGGAGTTTCCACTTTTTGCCACTGCGGTATGTAATGCACGCTGCACGTGATCTCCTTTACTGCTGGTCCCCTCGCCGTGTCTCCGGATAAACGCGTCGGGTGAATTCCAGGTATATGACACACACACACACACACACACACACACACACACACACACACACACACACACACACACACACACACACACACACACACACACACACACACACACACACACACACACACACACACACACACACACACACACACACACACACACACACACACACACACACACACACACACACACACACACACACACACACACACACACACACACACACACACACACACACACACACACACACACACACACGCACACACACACACACACACACACACACACACACACACACACACACACACACACACACACACACACACACACACACACACACACACACACAAATAAATGGCACTTTCACAGCCTCCGCCGTTCTTTCTAGCGTTCTATGTTCTTTTAGCGTAGGGCAGCAACCGGATTGATGCGCCAGAGCTCCGATCGCATCAGCTCAACCAACATTCTCGCATAGCACATTGAACATGCTCCTCTCGGGCGAACTCGTATGAAATACTCAAAGGCAGTGAGGAAACGTATACACAGTGGGTTTTCCATGCAGTGCTGCATAAACAAGGGCAGGGCATTTTCCATCGGAAGTTTTCGGAAGGCAAAGCACGATCGACTTTCCTGGAAGCGCGTTTTTTTCCCCTAGTTTGTTTTCACGTTGGCAGCGGAGCGGGAGAGATCTCCGTCGCTTCTTTTCTCTCCCTTCTTTCTGCGTGCTTGCCTCCTCGTCATGCCTCAGTCCCCCCGTTAATTTCCTGCCACCGTTGCAAGATGAGCTCTCTCCAGAAGTCGCGACAGCCGCGCTACGGGGGCTCGCTGGTGTTTGTCTTCGGCTGTCAAAACACGCCCTGTTGTCTCCCCAAAAGTAGTAATAATGAAGAGATGGGAGCACGGCGTTTCCTACCGTACAGGCTGCTCAATTTATGACGCCATATTTTCTCAAAATTATCTATGTCTGATTGCGTTATGTGCGCGCTGTAGATTGGTAGGCGTGTTTCAAGCAGTGACGCGTGCCCGACGTTTTTCTTTTATACATGCACGAGGAGGCGTGCATCATACCAGAAAGTAAGCGGACGAATGCACAGAGGACAGTGGTCGAGTTGCTGTCGTCACATTCGACTTTCTCCATAAATGAAGCTTAGTCGAAGTAAAGAGCTGACCTGACGTGTTCGCCGAGAGTTCGTTACATCTTAAGGCACTTTTTTTTTTAATTCTTGTCGCCAGTTACTCGTGCATGTCGGAGCAAGGTGTACTGTGCCTACACGGGCACTCCCGCTTTACACGACGCAACACCGGTCAGCCAGATAGGGGGCTGTCACGACCACGAACAGTTTTCCGTGGCCGCGGGCGAACGCCTTTTGTCTGTCCCATCACGTCGGAGCTCAACAGCTGCTCATCTCCGCAGCATTGTACTTTTCGCCGGGCCCCGTTTCCAGGCACCGTTATTCAACCGACTCCTCTGCCTTCACCAACAGCCGGCGTTTACTGATTGAAAAAGAAGGAGAAATAAATTGAGCCCCTCGCGCGAGACGAGAGAGAAAAGTCCCGATTCTTCCCGTAATAGATTTCCGTCCGAGGAAAAGCGACCAAGACAATACAGCACCCCCCCCCCCCTTCTCTGGGGGACCGCTTTGTCGTGGGCGGCAGCCGTGGATCGGCCCTTTTCTTCGGGGCGCGCATATCCCGCGCCGCGTGTCAATCCGCCGTCGCGCAGCTGTTGCCGCGCCGACCTCGTCGTCGATGCGCCCCGAAGCAGGGAGTTTATATGCGCGGCTTTATGCATGCGCGCGCACGCGCTCGTAGCCGCTCTTTGAGCCGGGGCTCGCGCCCGGTCTGGAAGAAAAGAAAAGAATAGGCGGCGGAGGAAATCACGAAGAGCGAACAGAAAAAGAAAAAAACCGCATGCGCCTCCTCGGCGGTTGTGCGCCGGGCGTCGGCACTTGCTGTCGCGAGCGAACCGTTCGCGGGAATCGTCAGCTAGCAGCGCGGTCGGGGCTTTAATTGGTGTTATTCAAGCTCCAGTGCGAGCCAAGCAGGACTGAGTGCGAGTGTCGCTCTCGATAAATAAAGGGGCAGGCGCCAAGCTCCGGAGTTTTCATCGTATACTCTTGAATTTGATCGCGACCTGTTAGTCGGCAAAACGCGAAACATGCTGATGAGCATTCTATAGCTCACGTTACCGCGTTCGAGTTCACTTCGAATAGAGAGGCACTTAACCGCGCTTCCTTTTCTCTTGCAGTAGCCATCGTCTGTGCGCGTATGACCTACACTGTGTGTGTGTGCGCGCGCGCGTGTGTGTGTGTGTGTGTGTGTGTGTGTGTGTGTGTGTGTGTGTGTGTGTGTGTGTGTGTGTGTGTGTGTGTGTGTGTGTGTGTGTGTGTGTGTGTGTGTGTGTGTGTGTGTGTGTGTGTGTGTGTGTGTGTGTGTGTGTGTGTGTGTGTGTGTGTGTGTGTGTGTGTGTGTGTGTGTGTGTGTGTGTGTGTGTGTGTGTGTGTGTGTGTGTGTGAAATAGCTTAATACCATCCACTACTGCTGGCACCGGCAGCAGTGTGAGTGACTCGTAAAAAGCAAGATTAATAAACTGGTGAAGTATACTGCACCCGCCGCGGTGGCTCAGTGGTTAGGGCGCTCGACTACTGATCCGGAGTTCCCGGGCTCGAACCCGACCGCGGCGGCTGCGTTTTTATGGAGGAAAAACGCTAAGGCGCCCGTGTGCTGTGCGATGTCAGTGCACGTTAAAGATCCCCAGGTGGTCGAATTATTCCGGAGCCCTCCACTACGGCACCCCTTTCTTCCTTTCGTCTCTCACTCCCTCCCTTATCCTTTCCCTTACGGCGCGGTTCAGGTGTCCAACGATATATGAGACAGATACTGCGTCATTACCTTTCCCCAAAAGCCAATTATATTATTATGGAGTATACTGCACACTGTAAATACATTTCGGGCGAGCGGAGCAATCGAGGTGCTATAGTACGAATGTTCAAATGCCCTGAGGCATCTAGGCTGTGCCTCGCACACTTCCACCTTTCCTAAAGGGTGCAAAGTATGCTTGTCACACCCATAGTAAGAGAGGGATAGTTACGGTTGCACCCTTTCTTCCGACTGCCTTACACTTCCATAGGTTTTGATTGCTTTAAAGGACGCTGATCATCTTTTTTTTTATTGGGGGGGGGGGGGGGTGCACTCTTTGAGGGAAGCTAAACATTCCCTACGAAAAGCTGCTGACGCCCTGTCTAACTTTGGAATACATTAATGGCATCTACAACTACAGTTATAATACCGACATGTGCCTTTCACGGTTTTTGTGAACCTGTTTTCTGTGGAAACACATTTGTGATGTCTGCATTATGTTCACAGCGCGATTTTTCTGACCATATTGAAAAAAAGAAAAAAAGACCTTCCTAGATGAGGCGAACATTTAGCAAACCCGCTCACACAGTAACACGATGCTATAATTTGCCGCGTATTTTAGAGCGAAAAGCCCTACACTCCGCATGCAAGCCTCAAGGTGAAAATTCTTTGACAATATGACCTTCAGCCAGGAGGACGACGGGAGGAGGTGTGGCTGTTTCGTCAGATCGCGAGCCTCGCTCTCCGCCGCGCCGCAGCTGCGCTCACTCCTTGCCGTTGCCTCCCTCGCCTTGAGTAACACCTGTGCCACCGCTCGCCGAATCACGAGCTCAGAGTGGAGAGGGACAAAATAAAAAGTGGCTCCCTGGCAAAGCCTCGCTAGACGACACCATGCCTGAACAGCGTGCCGGGCCCTCGCGGCAGCACCTCTGTCGGTTCACACCAAGCTCCGTTTGGAACGAATCCTTTTTCGCTTCCTTTGGAACGGAGCTCCAGACTGTGTCGCAAGGGATGTAGTGAAGCTGCCCAGGGATAAGGGAGGCCTCGGCACCCCTCTCCTGGGCATCGTAGCTGCAGCCTTGCATATCAGGCGGACTCAAGTAGCCTTCAACTCGGACTTGTCCCTCACCTGTAGTCTACCTTCATTCTTCTCAAGCACCCGACTCCACTTGTTCTGCCACAGCCCGTTGTCTCAGTGCGTGGCATGGTTGTGCTCTCCATCGCCCTTCTATGTTCAGGCAGTTAACTGCCTTGAGCGGCTCCGTAACGGAAAGGCAGACATCAACGTTGTCCCGGTTCCCTCGAAAAAGTTGGTCAAAATCCTCACCTCTATTCTACCTCCCCACCTCAGTCACCATGAGCTTTCAAATGTGCATCCAAGGTGGCAGCTGATCACAGCGGTCTTCCTGGAAGTGAGCAGGGCTTCTTTCATGCATCGCCTATAGCGAGAGGATTCCTCCACATCAAGGCCAAGGCGTTCACAAGGGCCAGCTCGCGACCTTCCTGCCCGTTCCGTGGTGGTAGAGAAGACTCTGCGCATATCTGTTCGTGGTGTCTTCTTCCAGAGGCCACTCTCCGTCGTGTAGCTGACCTGTTCCAGCTTCCAGGCTGTGCGATACTTGAATCCGTTGCCAGGTCGTGCCGTCCACCAGTTTGTGCTCTTGCTCGTGGACTGCACGTACCAAGTCTGGCTGGCACGCTGTTTGGCCGCCTACAACAGTACGGTTACAGGCCTTCACGAAATGCTTTCAAAACTGCGAAAGGAGGTCTGGTTCCATTTGCAACGGCAACAGCGTGTCCAAGGAGAGCAGATATTCCTGAACGCTTGGCGTCGGCCACCTGTGATCTGTTCGGTTTCCGGTATAGAACACTTTCTGTTTCACTGTGAGTACAACACAGGGAACGGTCGTCCTTTGCGACACTCTGGTGTTCGATAAAGGTCCGATCACCCTGCTGGCTTGCTGCCACATTGGTGACCATGGCCGCGTTCGTGCAAGGTATAACCTCTTCGGAGCGATACTGCGCGACAGCCACCCGTGCCCGGGAAGGGCCTTCGGCCAGTCTGGAATAAAAAATCTCTCCCTTGTTCCCACTTGGCCCGCGGGGGGGGGGGGGGGGGGTTGCTACGGGTGTTGTATGAACGATGAAGGGCTGATGGGTTACGTGTGACCCTGGGACAAGGCGCTTCCCGTCACTTCTGAGAACGGCAACGATTGAAGGCAAGCAGAGCCGGACCGTCCGGCTGATATAGCTCGGAGACAAGCTGCGTTACAGCGAAAACTGTGGCGTACGATACAGAGGCGGATGAAGAACGAGATAAGAGATTGGAGAAAAGTCTAACCTTGCCCAACCAGGCTTAGCCGAGCTTTGCGCTCGTCCTACTAGGTTCAGCCGGGTTGAACCACCGGAAACTTTTTGCCAAAGGAACATAAACAGGTGTTCGCTTAATGGAACGAGCCATGCAAAGCTACTGAGGTGACAGAGTTCAGCACTGAAGACACCACTGCTGCGCGCAATACTTACTTGCCATGACGCGCATACTTTCTCCAAGTTTATATATGCCATTTCAGCGAACCCCTCATTGGTTGCAGTGATGCTTAGCGGTTGAGCTAAAATAATTCAGTTAATTATCACATTATGGGGGCGCAAATTGCAGTCATAGCTGCTCGCATGAAGGCTGCAGCTGTCATGTAATGGAGAGCTCGAAGCAGCTCACATAACTTTAAAAGCATGCTTGATTGAACTACTGCGATGTTGTTCAAGAAGTCAAAGGACACCTGTACACCTTTACGCACCTTTTTTTACCGTGTAGTATACCGTGAGTTGCACGAGTGCTTATTACCATCGAGTTACCCTGCACGTCTTTAATCATGTATAGCATCATTCGTTATCCGGCCACAACCGTAGCGTAGACACTAACTAAGCGATTAGTTCTTGGCAGGTAAAAGGGCGGTTCTAAAGTGCGGCACCAAAGTCGGCGCGAAATGTGTCTGCGTTCGTCCTTCCGAAAAAAAAAAGGGGGGGGGGGGGGAGGGATGGACCTAGTTACCCTACACACCCACTTAAAGCCTGCAGTTCTGCTTACGGGTACAAAATGCATGGATGTATGCATTTATGCACCCCGGTGAAGTGTGGCAACGTACAAGTCTTAAATTGTTCCATTGAGAGCTGGCCAGGAACGCCTTTGCATCGGCGACGGACATGAAAAGGCATCGCGAGGCTCTCCTGCATGCGTCTTCCGCTTTGGGCGGTTTCGTGTCAGTTTTGATTTCGTGTCAGTACGATTTGTATCGTTTCAATTGCTCAACCTCTGAGCTGCAGTCCGCTCATTTCGCGAGGTACAAAATTTTCTGCTCAACGGTGAGGCGTGGGCCAACGGTGCGTTGGGTTTCATTGCTTGATATAACTTATATCTTGTTAGAACAGGGAAGAAGACAACGACGAACACGGCGCCGATTTTTTATTAGTTTGCGGCTGTGAGCGTAGTGGTCATTTGTCAGCGCGGTTGTTCTAATTAGCATCAGAAGGAAAATGTGGCGCCTATAAATTGTTTCGTCGCGATATCGAACGCTCTATTTACCTGTTATAAGGTTCCTGCTTTGCGCAATAATTCAATCTCGCACTGTTTTGCTAGCAAAGCTAACAGTTTGGAGAGGTGCCGTGATGCGGAGGCATAATGATAATTCTGTGACCCCGCTTGGTGTTCCTACAGGCGCGCGCCGTCTAGGATGCGCAGCTTATTTACTTCTTTCGCGCGCCGACTGCCATCGAAAAGTGGCCGCCAATAACCGGCCTCGCTTCAGCGTGCCGCCTCACAGCAGAAAACAGCCAAGCGCGCCTAATGCAATCGACCGGTTTTCCTTTCTTTTAGGGAAGTGCGAGGGACATTGTATATCGAAATATGCAAATACAGAACGCTCGCCGTATGTCACGCGTTCAAACAAAGAAAAGGAGAGGCGCCCAACAGTAGTCACATAAGAATCCACGAAGGCAAAAGAAAACGGCGAGCAGAAGTGCGCGTCCAGAACTCTTCAGGCAGGCAGGCTAGGCTGCGCGCGGGTTGCGTGCACGTAACGACGTCGCCTTTCGGGAAACCATTACCTCGCCGCTGTCGCGTTTCTTTCTCGGAAATCGCGCGCCTAAATCCCACCTCGTCCGCGCGGACCGGCGGTGAGAGCGAGTGCGCGCTGAAAGGCGCACACGTGGACAACCACGTTGCGCGTCGGCAGGGGTTCCCGGTCTTACTGCATCCACGCACGGCAGCAGCGCGCGCCCCTCACAGCGCGGACAAGCCGTGTACGGCGCGCGAGCTGTCGTCTCCCGGGCGGTCGGCCAGGCCGGAGGAGTCCCGTTAATCAGGGAGGTTGCCGGAAGACAATGCGGCCTTCCTGTCGGGAACAATGGCGAGAAGAAAGGAGTCGGCCGCATCTGCGTCCGGCCTGTCAGAGGCCCACTGCTCGTCTCTCGGCGGGAGGCGCTGGGGACAACAGCGGCGGCAGAGGCCGCCCCGTACACCTTGCAGGTCAAGGCTCCTCTTTCTCTCGCGGACGAACACCATCGCGTGCTATTGTTACGATTAAGAGGACCTAGGCGCCACGGACTTTGGGTCAGCGGGTGGCAGCGCGGGTACCAGATTCACTCGCAATCGGCGAGAGTCGGCGCATTGAAGAGGACGGACAGAGCAGGCCGGCCAACCAGCTCAACGTCCGCGGTCTGCGTTGTATGCGGGAACGACGATATGCAGCGAGTTTACGGCGAAAAATAAAGTGAAAACGGCCAGTTAAGGGCTACATGATTCGCATGTAGCCTGAAGGCGAGCTATACTTGCGTGCATATTGCTTCTAAAGAGACAGCCATTCATACCGTGTAAACTAACAGAGGCTTAATAAAATAACAAAATGAAAATGCCCCTGCCGTGTATAACAACAATTTAGTTTGTGCGTTTCGAATATTTACGCAAACAATGACAACCAAGGTCGCGGAAATGGCGCTTGAGTTGATGTTATGTCTTGCGCCTTACCAAAGCCACAATCCATTTCGGACCTCAAGTGGCCCCACACGCTTAGAAGTCGATGCTTGCAGGACTGTTCACGTTCACTGCGTGCAATGTGTCCTTAAACGGTTGCAATATAGTAAATGAGACTGCAGATAGCCAGAGCGGCGCCATGTTGACACTTTCTTACTATGAAAGCCGGCATTCGACTGCTGGGACACCATTTCCAAAGAACCAGTCATTGGTGTGATTTGTTGGTGTGATTAAACGTTGTGGTCTGGTAGGCAGTGGTTGGCAACCTCATGAGGTCGGCTTCAACCTCACGTCGTGAGGTGAGGTCGGCGACGGCTCAAAATTTTGTGAGTGAGGTATAAAAATCAGACCTCAACCTCACGCATGAGTGTGAGGTTGAATGAGGTCGTCATTCAGTGAGGTCGAAATTTTGAGGTCGAGACTTTTTGCAGCTGCCACGTCTTACTCCAGGACGAGTGCCGCTTCAGAAGCGGAGTTGGAGCGCATCACCGCAGTTTTCATGCAATGACGCTTGGTGTTCGGTTTCCCCTGTTTGGACAACCGGATGCCGCGGTCCGCTCTTAGCTTTCGGTGCTGCGCCGTAATGTCCGTTCAGCCCGAGCCTACAGGAGGACGCACCCCTCTGGTCTTCCTGGAAAGAGTGCTGCTGTCACCGCATGCCACCCTCCCTCCCCCTACTCCATTGGCGTAGCAGCCGTAGCTGCCTGCCGGTTGGTTCAAACTCCCGGCAGCGCGCAAAACACATAACTCACGTTGACCCGCGGTAGCTTTGCTTGATGACGTGAACAAACAAGTTCAGTCCAACAAGCACGCAATAAATTCGTCGCAGCGCGGATGGCCCCAAGCAAGACTGCTTCGTGTTCATGCTCTTTGCCGGCGCTGACGTCACAGCTATTGCCTTGCAGTCGAGTAAAGGGGATCCTGCTGTACACTACACGGTAACTTAACAGAACTGGAGCAGTCGGCACAGGCCAGAGAATGGGATTCAGGCGATTACTAACAAGGACACCTCCTGATTTGATGAAAAATTACGAAGCCAGGAAAACCTGTACAACACCGTCGAAGCTTTTGTCGGTGTCTTCCACTTTCGAATCACATACTACTTCTGTATATTCCCGTTTCTTAATGCAAGCAGATGCAAATATAAGTTCATTTTATATCCTTCCGAATAACCTCTCTTTAGCCTCCTGTACTTTGTTCCTTCTCGAAAATTCACATATTATGCCGGCACTGCAGCACAGAATGAACGTATCAGCATAGCGGTGTTATAGCGGTAAAAGAAAATGAAAACTACAATGAATGTATGACGATGTGGTATCTGATTCCTTTTACTTTCTTGTTTAATGAAGAAGTGTGAATAGAACTGATTACGTGCTGGCGCTGTGCTGCTGAGTCGCTGTTTCATATCTTCTAATATGACGTTTAATGGGACACCGTTCCATTTGTTTTTTTTTTTTTCCTCGTATGGGATCAGTTAGGTTGGCGGCCTACCTTGCTGTCGGCCAAGCACTACACAATATCTTTCCTTTAACTATTTTGCAGAGACCCATCGGTCACCTTAAACGGCTTCGCGGAATGCTCGCGCGGTGCTCGCGGGTAAAAAACGTCGAGGATGCCGGTGTACCATTTATTAGTTCAGTTTTGAAGGAAAGCAAGTGATTGAATCAAAACAGCTTATCTCAAACTGGCTGACGAAATGATACCCAGAATTCTGTTCAGGCGCGTGAGTATTTAGACGTTTTTTTTTTTTTTTGTGTCCAGTTGAAGGGGGGGGGGGGGGGGTGGGGGGGGGGGCTCGGAAAAGGTTTGCGCTACGGCGAAATTTGAGCGGAGAGATGTGGTGCTGTTGACAGAGAGAGCGGTTCACGCTGCCCACTCTAGGCCAGTTGATTGGCCCGTGTGACTTCAATAGTTGGCACAGTGTTCGAAGACGTAATCTAGCCCGTTCATGCAAAGTGCCACAGTATCACCGAGTTGTCGGAGAGTTCCCAGGGCATCGAAACCATTACCATCGCCACCTGCAGGGAAGTGGCGGAAACGGAGGAGGGTCTTAATCGTTCAAGATAACATCATCATACTTAATTATTAGCTGCAGGTATTCCTGCTTTCCCGCAGAATTATTGTCTTCGGTAGCCGGTAATGTACAATATTTAATCAATATTCTGGCAACGTTTAATTTGGTAGTGGCATATCAGATTTCCCTGGGTTCCTAAAGATCCACTATTATCATCATCGTCATCACCGCCATCATACCGAGAGTCAACGGTATGCGTCGTTGCATGACCTTTGCAGCATGTCATACATGGGAGCTGCCGCGCTTACCTGCTGGGCAATCCGAATGTCATTAATGTGGACCGGGTTGTGGGCACTCTTCCTAATGCGTCATGCGCGCATGTGTAGTAATGTGGGTGAAGCGGGTGGGTGGGGGCCAGGTTTGACCTGACATTACATCGTTGTCACGTGGCTAGGTGTGACCCGCCATTACATCGCCGTCACGTGACTAGGTTTGACGTCACATTACATCATTATCGCGTGACCTGGTATGACGTCACAATCATATGACATCATCAGTAATTGTGTTAATTAGTCAGCGTTACCTAATTTCTTTATTCACTCTAAATTATACATGTTAATTGTTCTGTGTTAATTAGTATCGTTATCGATGTGACATCATAATCTTCGTCGAATGACTCTCGGCTCGTGACGTCACATGGTGCCCTTTCTTAAAGACACTTTTTTGCGGATATGACCTTGAAACTCGGCCATCTAATGCTTTCGCATATATAAAAGAACCGGCTCGCTTCTCCATAGACATAAATACAGCGCGCCTCTGTTGGTGTTCTGTAGTCGCAGCTTTTTAAAGCGTTTTCGAAGACAGCATACAGAGGACTGAAAAGAGCGTTTGCTGGGTGGCAAAATTTCCATTTACGCTGAGTCCTCTCGCTATGCCGGATAGAGCTAGAAAATCGAAATGTACTGATGTGCGTTTGCGTAGCCGTCACTTTGGAAAGTATATATATATCAGGAACCAGTTTTTTTTTTTAGATTCGCTAATTATTCTAAAATCTAAGAAGAGTATCGTGAATACCTCCCCTTCCTCCCAATTTTTGACAGATAGTGTAGAAGGTCTGTGTTTGGCAATTGCTGGTTCGTATGTGAATGTGCGAGTGGCTTCCAATACGAACAAGTATGCGGGAAGCAGGTTGCCGAATATTGGCACTCATGTGCTTAAAAACAGCTAGAGAAGCAAACTTAATGAAAAAGTACCCTCGGACGTACTGGTGGTAAACGCGTAAGGGACACCCTGTCCGCAGGCCATAAATTCTCCTTGATCCCAGATTATAAGCTTCTCCTATTGCGTGCTCATCAATAGTGTCTGTACACGCCCTATAAATAATTACAGACCGCTTAGTGCCGCTAGTTTATACCATCATCATTTTGCCTTTTCTGTCTTACAGGATTCTCAGAATTGTTCTAAATCGAAAAACTTCTTAAGCGCTCTTTATTTTGCTTTTTTTTATTTCTGAAGTCGAGCGGCCGGCCTCAACCTCAAAATTTGAGGTTGAGGTGAGGTTGAGCGAGGTCGCCAGTGGCCTCAGCAAAATTGAGGTGAGGGCGTCTCAGGAGACCTCAACCTCAAATGATGAGGTTGAGGTTGAGTGAGGTCGGGAAATTTTTTTTTTTTGAGGTTGAGGTAAGGTAGAAATTTTTGAGGTCAAATGCCCACCTCTGCTGGTAGGTTCGCCTAGTGCTATTTCAGATAATATATAGAAGAAAGGTCGGCAGGAAAACAGTTTTCATTTAGAATTTCACGCGTCATTCCTTATGTATACAATGCAGGGATTTGCATTACTTTTTTTTCCCTCGCTTTCCTATATAGCAAGACAAAAAAATCGTCAAGTAAAAAAAGTGCGCATGACGAAGCTGGGGGAAACCTCTTCATGCCTTTTATAGGGACACATGACTCGAAATTTGTTTTTACCGAGCGTTACAAGAATTTTCGACCGGAAATACAAACACGGTACAGATTGTGCTAAGTTATTTCGGTCACTATCAAAATTCACTAATGTGGCTCTTCGCGCTAGTTGGCAAGCGTTCAATAGAAAGTCAGCGCTCTTCCATGCCTGCCACTGCGTCCTGTCTCTCCCGCGCTCTGCCCCTTCACTGTCAAACGCTTCTTTTTTCTTCCTAGCAAATGTCAACCAATACGCGACTGACGGTTCTGTAAACTTTGAGCACGGTTATGTGGAGACATAAAGAAATAAAAAAATACAATGCGCACATTGCAGTAGAATTGGAAGAAGTTGAGCTACGCATGTGTTACGGTGGCGAAACATATCCAACACCTTTTGGCACCTACTTAAAAAAAAAAACCGTTTTCGATTCAAACCTGTGTGTTCCACTCTTTATCGACAATCATCACTATCAGAAACACGCTGGGTTATTTACTCATCTGCTAGACACAGCGCCTCGAAAGGTCACTGCAAAGCTGTGTGCAGGAGATATATATCTGCGCGGAGACGTGGTGTGAGTGAGCAACCTCTGTTAAATTCGCAAAACTTTGATTTTGACTCCATTAAGGCAGCCAGGGGCTGACTGAAAGTTTTAAACCTTCCCAAATTAATGCGGCAATTGATTTTTTGGCACCTGCATTTTTATGTGGCTCTGTAACTAACATGCATGCACATAATAAGTGCGACGTGTATAAGCCACGGTGAACCATGTTTTCCACAGAACATGTCTGGAAGTTCACACTAGCACCAATAATAATAATAATAATAATAATAATAATAATAATAATAATAATAATAATAATAATAATAATAATAATAATAATAATAATAATAATAATAATAATAATAATAATAATAATAATAATAATAATAAAATATGTCGCCGCAGCAAAATTTTCGCGTCGCTATAGATCTTCACGTAAACACAAGAAGGTAGATTTCACCATTTCGCTTCTGCGCAACACATTCCGAACCCGCTGGAGGAGTGCCTGCCAGCGATTCACTCTGTACACCCAACGACTAATGGCGTACTAAACGAAGCGTACTAGGCAGCAAATAGCAGTAAAGTAAATGAATGCCTGCGTCCACAAACAAGCGCTTGTTTGTTTGTTTGTTTGTTAGCTGTGCATAATAATTTTGCAAGCACCCATTCTGCAGCCCGTCAAAGCACGAGCCACGAGAGCGACTGCGTGCTTTTGGCCGGCTTCAGTGGGAAGTTGCTTTACAGAGCGCGGCGGTTGAGCGTGCTCCCGCCGAAGCACTGCATCACACGCAGCGCAACCTTCGCCGCACTCCTGGAGCACTAGACAAGGAGTGGAGGACGCATTTATTTTTTACAACACCGTAGGCTTGAGATATTCGAAATGTGATTTCGGTTCTGCTGCTGAACGCTGTACAGCCAGACCAAAAAAAAAAAAAGTATGCCTCCGAGCGAATCGGCACTCAACCTATAGACTACTCCTTTAACACTCTAAATTCGTTTCCGGCATAGAGCGCACTGCTGGTGGAAACCATTTCTGCCTTTCATAATTCCTTTGTTCGCCTGTGAATGGCGCCTTCTCTGACGTCGTAACGGCACATACGATGGGGCGCGCCATGCTTCGCGGCCCATAAGCGCGCGCAGCGCATGTTGTCGTCGTTGTTCGTACTTGTTTGTTCTGTTCTTGCCCTCACAAGGCTTCTGTGCAAAAAAGGGAAGGGAGGGATAGTTCTCGGCCGCCGTTTGATGCGCTGCGGAGAGCGCTGTCGAAAGCCGTGGGCGAGAAGACCATTCCGTCTGACGCCGCAGTCTCTCCACCTGCCGAGCGGATCAGCGCGGCGAGAGAGAGAGAGAGAGAGAGAGAGAGGAGAGGAGGAGGAGGAGGAGGGAGCAAATGTTTGCCCAAGAGTGCTCCTGGTGCGCGAGGGAGTGCGCGTGATCGTTTTTCTTGTTTTGTCCATTCGACCCAGACGGGCGACCGACACTGCTGCACGAGCGCGCGCTCATAGTTTGGCGCGCGCGATTCCGCGAGCGGCCGTCGGTTCCCGGGAAATGCGCCAACGCCCGCCCCCGCGCGCAACACGCACGCACACACGTACGGTCCCTCGTTCATGCGCGCGTTGCTGCGTGGTCGCCCTAATGAAGAGGAACCCGCGAGAACGCGCCTCTTGAGAAAACAGCTGGGATCCCCCCCGGACTCGAAACCTCGCGCCATCATCTCTCGCCAGGGATTCTCAATTTAAAGCAAATGAGAAATCCCGAGGGAGCCGGCGGAGGACAAAGAGGGCGAAACGAGCGTCGGTGCAGGAGAGAGGAGCCCCCCCTCCCCGCGGACTATACAACAAGTGTCCGCAGCTGGGCAAGCCGCTCTGCCCCTTCCTGCCGCGTCTCATCTGTGCAGAGCGCGGTGCCAGCGAGAGCGCGAATACGTCGGCAGCTGTCAGCGTCATTTTATTGGGCGAGCAGCGGGGGCGTGTGTGTATAGCATCGCGTGCGGGAGCTGATGTTCCCGGCAGGCGCTTTGTGTCTCCGTGGCACCGTGTGGGTGGCACGCGGCGGAAGAAGCTCTCACATTCGAGCCCCGCTCGTGGGACCAGTAGCCCCTAACCCGGAGATTGGCCGTTACAGCGCTGATTAGGGTTACGAAACGGCTCATTGTCGGCAGCCCTTTATCTCCGAGACGTTCCTTGTCTGAAAATGACAGACGCGAAGACGTCTGCCTCGTATGGCGAATAAGCGCGCTGCTTCGGCACGCGTGAGACTTGCGATGAAAACGCAAAGGATACGGGTTGTACAAAGACAAAACAAAACAAAAAAGCTCACGCGTACAGGCATTGCAGTGCAAAATTATCGAATATTCTCAACGCCGGAAACTGTTGTTGCTTTTGTTATACCACCATTCTTCTTCGCTTGATTTATGTCCCGAAAGTGTTTTCCCTGAATAATAGAGCCTTCCACGGGAGTGTCAGTGATCGGCCGTTTGTCATTAGACAACTGCTCCTGTACAAAAGTCGCCTTGGGCTCTTGCCAGTTCTGAATATTTATTTTCCTACTTCATGCCGTTGAAATTGGGACCGTTAAGGAAATTTCTTACCATGGGTAGTCGAAAATTTGCGTCTTTTTTATTTATTGTTGTCATTGAACTGGTCACTGCGTTTGCCTTTGATGTTTAACAACGTGCAGGAAACCTTAAAGAGAATAAAAAGCTTATCTCCTACCAAGGGTATACGAAGAGATAATACGCCCAACATTTCCTGTCGAAACTCAGTTTTTAGCAATGTAAATGCGTACAGTAAAGTTAGTCCGTCGATGGAGCATTTTACGAGACCGGTAAACTCAGTGTTAAAGTCGAAAAAAAAAATGACAATCTGTTAAGTCGTGACACATTGTTGACCGTTATTCAAATACTTCGCGGTGTAAAAAAAAAATGACTCAAAAGTAGCAGTCACACTTGCATAGCGTCTTGCTGCCGAAAGACATGGCCAAGAGGCCGAGCGAACAGGTCCCCCGGAGTTAAGGCGATGAGATGCGAAGTAGATGGCGAAATGAAGAGGACACGCAGCGTGATGGAAAGTGCTCACTGCACGCAGCCTGAACGAAGTACTTTTGCAAAAATTGGCTGGGGTTCAACCCTTCCGAACCTAGTTTCCAGAGCGGAAGTTCGGTTAAGCATGGTCAGACACGGTTTGCTGTGAATGGTTTAACGTACCCTCTCTGCATCCTTCGCCAACGCGCCCTGTCGACGTTCTTGATCATAAAGATCATCAGATTCAGTCAGTCGTTACAGTACACACCCCGAAGCACTGGATCAAGTGCGCCACTCCTCCATGGCTATCTGAGAACGTCAAGCAACGCTTCGCGCTTTTTATTATCAGATGAACGGCCAGTCACGTGGTTCAGAGCAACTGCGCCGAAGCGAGGTGAGACATGGTATGACGTCACAGCCACCCCCTCCCTGCTCCGCCGCTTGAAGGTCATTATTCGGAGCGACATGACCTTGAAGTTTTGCATGGGAAGCGTAGAGCTTCCGCTCTAAAAAAAAAAAATGTCATTGCTGTTGCAGCATTTAACCGGAGCTCCAAATCACGTGACCAGAGGGATATAAATGTAGACAGAAGATTCTTGCCGATTGCACCACCATTGGCGCACTCAGTTCACCCGCGTCCCTCATATTCGAGAATATATTTATCCCTCCGGTCCCAGCGCTCTGGTCCTTGCAGTATACGAAGGTATACCCACAGCCGTCTCTTTACACCCTTCAGTGGTAGCAACACGCGTAAGCATTTTTTCCTTCACACGACATTGCCGGTTCACGGCAGAGAATTTGCGGCCTAAAGTCCACATATGTCTACGAATACTTTTAGCACCGACGCACTATAGCCTCCTCTCCGAAGCCGCGAGAGCCACCAGTGCGGGCATCGTGTGAAAAATTCGTGCAACATTTTGGAGTACCGATGAATAAAAGTGCTTGAGAGCGCTGATACTGTGTGCATCTAAAACTTTAAGAGCATGCAAAATCCTGCGTCAATATTTGCGCGTGAAAAAGTGGACGCGATGGCTCTGCGATTGCCGATGCCGTGTTTGGCGGTGTCTAATCGCAATCCGGAGCAATATCTGCGGCGATTCGCGGACCCGAGTTGAAACAGCAGTCAAAGCACTGGAGATTATCTGATAAAAGCAAACACTATATTGCCGCATGGGGAGGTTATGGCCGCTGCTTTCAATGCGAAAGCATTATTTTAACTATTTCCAAAAGGCGAGGTGTGTCTGAAGCCTCTCAGATACCTCCAAAAGTAAAACAAATATTGTCGCGACTGGGTTTCGAACCCGCCAGGCCACTTCGCGAGAGCACTGTGCTATCGATGCAGCCGATCGCGCGTCGTGTTCAACTGCCACAATCTCGCGCTGTGCGTTGCACGTCGCTGTCTTCATAAACTTGTATCTGCGCGCAAAAGTCACGAAAGGAAAGGAAACGTGCATAACTGTCTCCCTGGATCCATGGACACCTCAATCGCGCTTTGAGCTACGTGGCGGTAGTGACAGAGATATGTGCGCTGCTTGCGTTTGCGTTGACAACGTTTTGACAGAAACGCGGCAATGGAGCACTATGCCGTCGGCGTTCATTGGGTTCATTGGCGTTGGCGTTAACAACGTTGTAGACTTCAATCATTTTGAGAAAGGAAAGACACATAATTGGCTGCCTGGGTCAGGGGACACCTCAATCGCGCTTTCAGGTACGCGGCGGTGGTGTCCACCTCCAAAACCTGCTTTAGCACATTCTTTAGTGCTTAGCAATGCTAAACTACAATTCTTGCTAAAATCAATTTTTTTTCTTCGGGGGGGGGGGGGGGAGGGGGGGGGGGGCAGGCAATGAGTGACCCTTGTCGACTACTTGCCGAAAGGCAAAACGATAATAGGAGCGTGCAATGCAATGCTACTGGACTGTTTGAAATTACAGCTAAAGCAAACAAATAATATAACATCCCAGACTGGCGCGTAAAAACGGGTTCTTTAATCAGGAAAACTCAACGTCCCTGAAATCACCTGTTGCAATAGCGAAATTGCGCCAGTTAGGCTTAGAATTTGTTCTTCCCCCTTTCTCATCTAGCGAATTAGGCTGCTACTGATTTCTTCTCATTCACATACGTGAACACCACCCGGCTCGGCGAGAAGTTTTCATCCATTTCGCTTCCTTTGATAATACCTACTTTTCTGGCGGAAAGAGAAATGAGAAACTCGGTAGACAAAATGTGTAGCCCTCAGCGAAGACTGAATGGAGGAATAACTTGAATCTTCGCCAGAAAAATTATGAATTTAATTTTTACCAGATTGCCTAATCACAGGCATATATAACGACTTTCCTGTTCTCCCGTTCCGATTCTTACTCGTAAATTTTTTCACTTGATTTGCGTGCTGTCGTCGCCATCGTCCTCGTTATTATCAGTGTCAGGGTATCCTATATACCGTCAGAAAAGAGAGGTAATGCTGCAACTGCACGGTGGGATTCTATTTAAGGGGAAATGTACTGTTGACTCTGGAGTGATGGAACAGCTTTCTACGTAGGTGACTTAATACACCTCGCTTCCTAAGCTAATGGTCCGGTTTGAGTCCCGGCGTCGGCGCGGTTGATCTCACTGTGAAAAGGTTAGCACTCTGAACTTTGAATCCAGCGGCCCGAGTTGGGTTCTCGATAAAACCGCTCTGAGTATAGTTGTGGTGCTCGGCTGCTGACCCGGAAGATGCGGGTTCCGTCCCGGCGGCGGCGGCGGTCGAATTTCGGTGGAGGCGAAATTCTAGAGGCTCGTGTACTGTACGATGTCAGTGCACGTTAAAGAACCCTAGGTGGTAGAAATTATCCGGAGCCCTTCGCTACGGCGTCCCTCATAGCCTGAGTCGCTTTGGGACGTTAAAATCCCCATAAATCATGAACCGTATGCAAGGAAATCAGAACCATCACGTTACATTGTGCACTGGGTTGCAGCCATCATACTATTGTGTGGTGTAGGGGACAAAGAAAGAAAAAGGAAAGAAACACGTGGTGTAGTGGTTGGTGCGTGTTTGGCTTTCAGCGAGGATAGCAGTTTGACGCACGGCGTCAAAATTGTGCGGCGGCTGGTTTGAAGCTTCGCGCATAGTAATATATACCCTGCTACTCATGTTCGTGCCTTAGAATTCAGTCCGCCTCCTCCGCTCTTTTCGCGTTTTTCTTGTTTTTTTTTTATTTTCTTCTCGTTTGGCCGCCCTTCGGCCCATTGCTGGCTACGACGTCCCGGCAGAACCAGTTCTGTGGTCTGGTATTGAATAAATTTGCATGGGATTAAATTTTAATCCGAGTAAGTAGGTAGAAAGTGCCCCAGAACACGTGGACAAGTCGATAGCTTAGGGAAGCATACCAGATAAATACACGAGCCGGTCGCTAACGAATGTATCTTTTTTCGAGAACAAATGACGCCGCCAGGATGCATATCGTAAGCCGATAAGCCCAGCTTCTAGGTCAGATCGCTGAGCACACATGAGCTATACTGCTGTGCCTTAGTAGTGCTGTGCATCGTCAAATAACTCGCCAGAAAACGTGAATACGCGAACGTTTTGCAAAGGACCAGTTATGCATATAGTAGTTGGGATCTGCAGCCAAGCCTAACCTTAACATTCCTCAGGCTCTAGCCAGCATGGTCAATGACGTCGCGGGAGAGGAGTGGTAGGAACATGGCCAGAACACCGTTCTGGGCATGGGAAATGTTTTTTTTTTCTCTTTTACAACGAAACTTTCTCTACGCGTATCGTTTTGTACACGTGTCTATTTTGTTGAAAAATCATTATGCTTAGCAGCTGGGCATAGCGGGCCGTCTTAGCAACGCAAGGGTATTTGGCGCGGGCGCCGAGTGACGGCCAGTCGTACACCACGTACACTTAAGAGATTTCCGCAAAGGTAACGTTGGTCCTGTACGCACGAGTACAAGACAACGATGGAAACGCTAGAGACTTCTGCTTAAACTGGTTCTTTCTTGACCCATGCAAATTCATTGTTGTAAGTGGCAAACGGTTACGCGTCTACTGAAAAATTCGTATAGGTTTGAATGGGTCGGCAAATAAGATAATGTCACATTTGGCTTGGTCTCATAGGATTAACATCCTAAAGCGACTCAGGACCTTAGGGACGCCGTAGCGGAGGGCCCCGGGTGTTTCGACCTCGGGGGGTTCTTAATTTGGACTGACATCACACAGTGCACGCAAGACGCGGGTTCGATCCCGCCCGCGGCGGCCGCATATCGATGGAGGCGAAACGTTAGGTGCTCGTGTGCTGTGCGATGTCAGTGTACGTTAAGAACTCCAGGAGGTCGAAATTACCCGGGGCCCTCCACTACGGCGCCCCTCATAGCCTGAGTCGCTTTCCGATGCTAATCCTATAAAAACCAAATGTGCCATAATCCTATACGCTGACCTATTTAAATCTAAACACATTTTTCAATAGGGCGGTGTGCTATAAAAAACTGCTGGGTGCCATCAGCGCAGGGAAAGATTGGAAGCATCACTGCGGCATCAGCGATGGTGGGGCAAGAGTATTACGCAGCGGTAGTATATAGCTGAGAGTCAGTTATAAAGGAACAGCGGTAAACTTGCTTGCCGGCTCTTATTCACTAGACAAATGCAAACAACTTACTCTTATTCGTAGAAGCGCGACAGGGGTTCAGCTCAAGGTGCAACCTTTCGATAAAACATGCCGTTATATCGCCTACTGGAGCAGGCTAATAAACCAATAAAACCAAGCGAACACCACGTGCCACACGGCGTATGCTGACGTGGTGATAAATGGTGATGTTTTCGGTTAGTTGGAGCGTCCAGAATGTGATTGAGGATGCTTAAGTATAACGCTCA